>NW_024706112.1:0-14811 GCF_018977255.1 Callorhinchus milii | reverse complement strand
AGGAAGTTAGCAGCACAGCACACACACGTGCAGCAGCTGACGTCAGATCTGTTCATCCCATCATTGAAGGACATCTGAGCCTGGCTTCACACCGCTAAGTTGCCACTGAACAACATTCCTGCTGCTGCGGAGGGAGCTGCTAGGAACGTCGGGTTGCTCGCTCAATGGCCTGCAGGGTCAACGGCGGCGTGGTGTATTCCGCAAATATGCCCGACTGTGAGGGCGGGCACAAGCCGGCGTGATTAGGTTAAACGTTGAGTTTTATAAGGGCACCACGGGGTGACCAGCCCTCTCCACCCAGCCCTCCCTTCACGACGACACAATAATCCCCTGTGGGCTGGTGTAACCAGGAGGTTCCTACCAGTAATAATTTACGCATTTCTGCATAACACAAATAGGATTGGTTTCAACACCCTTTGCTATGTCAGCCAAATTTAGCTTTCATAAATATTTCTTTTGTAGCCAGACAGCCGAAATTGTGTGCTCGGAGTTTTGGGTTCACATTCATTTTGAAGATACGAGGGCTTCCAGGCATATTTATGACCATTCACCCTCTCATTGTGTGCCATAACAGCCCGTGTGATGAATTTGGGAAACTTTTTCACTGCATCATAAATATCTATGAATAAGTATATACGTGTAAGACACGTGTGACTGTGTATATGCATTCCGCTGTGCCTCGATACTGACGTGTAGATGGTGTTGCTTCCTCTGCAGAATTGGTCTGATGGAGCAAAGGCACTCGGCGCGGCTTGGTGCAAAAAGGCATCAATGCGACCGGTGTGCATACAGCACGGATTGTCCTGCAAATTTTACACGGCACCAGAGAACTCACACAGGAGAGAAACCCTTCAAGTGCAGCGTGTGTGGGAGGGCGTTTGCACAGTCATCTGATCTTGTAAAACACCAGAGAACTCACACGGGAGAGAAACCCTTCATGTGCAGTGTGTGTGGGAAGACGTTTGCACAGTCATCTACTCTTGTAGAACACCAGAGAACACACACGGGAGAGAAACCCTTCAAGTGCGGTGTGTGTGGGAAGACGTTTGCACTTTCATCTACTCTTGTAACACACCAGAGAACACACACGGGAGAGAAACCCTTCAAGTGCAGTGTGTGTGGGAAGACGTTTGCACAGTCATCTACTCTTGTAACACACCAGAGAACACACACGGGAGAGAAACCCTTCAAGTGCAGTGTGTGTGGGAAGCCGTTTGCACAGTCATCTGCTCTTGTAGAACACCAGAGAACACACACGGGAGAGAAACCCTTCAAGTGCAGTGTGTGTGGGAAGGCGTTTGCACAGTCATCTGCTCTTGTAGAACACCAGAGAACACACACGGGAGAGAAACCCTTCAAGTGCAGTGTGTGTGGGGAGGCGTTTGCACATTCATCAAATCTTCATGTACACCAGAGAACACACACGGGAGAGAAACCCTTCAAGTGCAGCATATGTGGGAAGGCGTTTGCACTTTCATCTACTCTTGTAGCACACCAGAGAACACACACGGGAGAGAAACCCTTCAACTGCAGTGTGTGTGGGAAGGCGTTTGCACAGTCATCTACTCTTGTAGAACACCAGAGAACACACGGGAGATACACCCTTCAAGTGCACTCCGTGCGGGAAGGCGTTTGCACGGTCAGCACATCTTCAAGTACACCAGAGAAGACACAAGCATCACAAGATCCACCAGGAGTGGAGTCTGAAATCAGCTTGTGAAAGTCAAAGTGCTGCAATGAGCCCATCTGTCATCAAACAAGAACCGGAAGAAAATCCCAGCTTGGACACTTTTAAAGGTAACGAGGTGGAATATGAAGAGGTGAAGGTGAAATGTGAAGAAGTGATGGTGAAGAGCGAAGAAGTGAAAGTAAAATGTGAAGATGAAGATTCAACTCCAAAATCGGACCTTCACATCGATGGAGGCAACGTGAAGCAGGAGGAGAATTCTGACTGTGAGGCAGAGCGAGGCAACTCCCAGCAGTTTGTGTGGGTGGACTTCATAGACAATACAAAGTGAAATGGTTACCCGGTAGATGTGTAAGCTTGAGACGATGTCGGTCTAAGCCAGGGGTCCTCAAACTTTTTAAACAGGGGGCCAGTTCACTGTCCCTCAGACCGTTGGAGGGCCGGACTATAGTTTAAAAAAAACTATGAACAAATTCCTATGCACACTGCATATATCTTATTTTGAAGTGAAGAAACAAAACGGGAATAAATACAATATTTAAAATGAAGAACAAGTAAAGTTAAATCAACAAACTTGCCAGTATTTCAATGGGAACTATGGGCCTGCTTTTGGCTAATGAGATGGTCAATGTCCGGTTCCATATTTGTCACTGCTAGTCGTAACAAGTGATGCAAGTGTGCATCCATTAGTCTAGATCTGGTTGGAGATTTCAAATGTTTCATTCTGGAAAAAGTCTGTTCACAGACATAAGTGCTGCCAAAGATGGTTGCCATTTTGAGTGCATGGTTCCTGAGATGAGGATATGTCTCAGAGGGGAGAGATGCATAGAAATTATGAAGGCTGCTTGACTTGAATGCGTCTTTCAGAGAGTCACAATTCTGCAGTTCAGCCAGTTCCATTTGGTAAATTGTATCCACATTTTCAATGTCAATAGAAAATGGGTTACGGAAAAGCTGTATGTCCTGTTCATGGAGATGAAGCTCTTTAAATCCAAATTGGAACTCCTTTTGCAATTTTTCCAGTGAATCCACACGTTTTGTTTGGGAATGCAACCAATGGTTTTTCCGCTAACAGATTTTGAGTTGTGGGGAGATGGCAGAAGTTTTCCTCCTTCACTTGTTTGATGAGGAGGCCTAATATTACTTCAAATGCTTTGACATGTGATTGCATATCACAGATGAGCTTCCCCTTTCCTTGAAGTTGCACATTGAAACTGTTGAGTAGCTCTGTTACATCTGTCAGAAAGGCAAGGTGCCATTTCCATTCTGCATCATTGAGCTCTGGTACTTCTTTGTTTTTTTAAAGCAGAAAAGCTGTAATCTGTGGAAGTAAGTCATAGAAACGTTTCAAAACTCTCCCTCGACTCAGCCAACGGACTTCTGTGTGATACAGAACATCTTCATAGTCAACATTTAGCTCAGACAGAAATGCTTGAAATTGTCTGTGGTTTAGTGCATGAGCTCTAATGAAGTTAACACAAGATACCACAAATTTCATAAGAGTCCCACTTCAGTGATTTACTACACAGCGCTTGTTGGTGGATGAGGCAGTGTATGGCTATTGGATGAGAATGGTTATGTTTGTCCATCTCTTGGTTAATGCGAGCAATTACTCCTTTCTTAGACCCCACCATGCTAGGAGCACCATCAGTTGTCACACTGGCTAGTTTAGCCCAGTTCAGCTCCAAACCATTCACAGTTTGGCAAACCTTTTCATAGATATCCTCTCTTCTTGGTTCTTTCGGTAAAGTCACGTAGAAGGGAAGTAATAAAATAATAAAAATAAAACATAATAAAATAATTCTCACGACGTTTCGGCCACAACGCAAGCAGCCGTCCTCAGGTGAAAGCCAGGTCTGTCGGGGAGACAGCGTCTGAATGAAACAGCACACGAGCTTGGAGCATATATAAGCTGGGTTGGAAACGGGGGAAAGAGCGCCTTGACAAATAATTTGCATATCAAGAGGAATTTAGCATATTTATGGGACATGCAGGAATGTTATTAGTAGCACGGGCATATGTAGTACTAATCACATTCCTGCATTTCCCATAAATATGCTAAATTCCTCTTGATATTGAAATTATTTTGTCAAGGCGCTCTTTCCCCCGCTTCCAACCCAGCTTATATATGCTCCAAGCTCGTGTGCTGTTTCATTCAGACGCTGTCTCCCCAACAGACCTGGTTTTCACCTGAGGACGGCTGCTTGCGTTGTGGCCGAAACGTCGTGAGAATTATTTTATTACTTCCCTTCTATGTGACTTTACCGAAAGAACCAAGAAGATGAATCCCTGCAGTCACGAAAGCTTTAAATCGAAAGATATCCTCTCCTGTAGTTGTTCCTTTGATGCTTTGCAGTGCAGCAAGCTCTTCTGTGACTTCGAAATAGTCATTCGTCGCACGAATAAAAATTTGAAGTTGTGCAGAATCACGAACATCATTGCTTTCGTCGAGTGCCAAGGAAAAATAGGAAAGTTTTTTTGTGGAGTTTTGCAAATGCTGATGCAAATTGTCTCCCATTTCTTCAATCCTCCGTGTAATTGTAGGTCCTAAAAGACTCACTGTACTAAATAAATCGGCCTTCTCTGGACACATCTCTTTGGCAACAGAAAGAAGGCATTCTTTAACAAATTCTCCCTCCACGAATGGTCTGCCAGTGCATGCTATTAGCTTGGAAACTTGAAAACTTGCTCGCAGTGATGAAATATTTAGCTGCTTCTGCTTCACAAAACTATTTCGCTGAGTTGTTAATGTATTTTTCAGTTTTAATATTTTATCTTTTCTCACTTCTCCGACCAAACAAGCATATTTATCTTTATGTTGAGTTTTATAGTGTTGACGTAAATTGTATTCTTTGAACACAGACACTATATTCTGGCATATCAGACACACAGCTCTTTCCTTGTACTGCATGAAAAAATAATCATAAGTCCACTGTTCTTTGAATATCCTACACTCCGAGTCAATTTTTCTCTTTCTTGACATCATTGTTTCCTAGGGAGTCAAAATTGCTATTAGTAAAATACCAATATATACAGCGCTACAAAAACAATATACCAGCAATAACTTTGCCCACACAGAGACATACAGACTGCACTGCCCATCAATGCAGTCTGATTGGGGGAACTCCGCCCCCTCTCCCTCTTCCACCAATGACCGTCCTTCTCATGTAGAAAAAAAGTAACAGACAGGCAGCGGCGGCAAAAACACCCGGCGGGCCGGATAAATGTCCTCGGCGGGCCGCATGTGGCCCGCGGGCCGTAGTTTGAGGACCCCTGGTTTAGACCTTTATGCATGTAGGTGTGTGTGTGCGTGCGTGTGTGCTGCGTCGATGGTGTTGGTTGCACCACACCCTCGTGCCAGCCTTCATTGGTGCACCCTCGCAACACTTGTCCCAAGAGTCGACGCGGGCTTTACGGGCGATCTTTGTCATTGCGTGCGTGTGTATGATAGAGGGCAGCGTGTGTATGATAGGGGCAGCGTGTGTATGATAGGGGCAGTGTGTGTGTGATAGGGGCAGTGTGTGTATGATAGGGGCAGCGTGTGTATGATAGGGGCAGTGTGTGTGTGATAGGGGCAGCGTGTGTATGATAGGGGCAGCGTGTGTATGATAGGGGCAGCGTGTGTGTGATAGGGGCAGCGTGTGTGTGATAGGGGCAGCGTGTGTGTGATAGGGGCAGCGTGTGTGTGATAGGGGCAGCGTGTGTGTGATAGGGGCAGTGTGTGTGTGATAGGGGCAGCGTGTGTATGATAGGGGCAGCGTGTGTGTGATAGGGGCAGCGTGTGTGTGATAGGGGCAGCGTGTGTATGATAGGGGCAGCGTGTGTATGATAGGGGCAGCGTGTGTGTGATAGGGGCAGCGTGTGTGTGATAGGGGCAGCGTGTGTATGATAGGGGCAGCGTGTGTATGATAGGGGCAGCGTGTGTATGATAGGGGCAGCGTGTGTGTGATAGGGGCAGCGTGTGTGTGATAGGGGGCAGCGTGTGTATGATAGGGGCAGCGTGTGTGTGATAGGGGGCAGCGTGTGTATGATAGGGGCAGCGTGTGTGTGATAGGGGGCAGCGTGTGTATGATAGGGGGCAGTGTGTGTGTGATAGGGGCAGCGTGTGTGTGATAGGGGCAGCGTGTGTATGATAGGGGCAGTGTGTGTATGATGGGGGCAGCGTGTGTGTGATAGGGGGCAGTGTGTGTGTGATAGGGGCAGTGTGTGTATGATGGGGGCAGTGTGTGTATGATAGGGGCAGCGTGTGTATGATAGGGGGCAGTGTGTGTATGATAGGGGGCAGTGTGTGTATGATAGGGGCAGTGTGTGTATGATAGGGGGCAGTGTGTGTATGATAGGGGCAGTGTGTGTGATAGGGGCAGTGTGTGTGTGATGGGGGCAGTGTGTGTATGATGGGGGCAGTGTGTGTGTGATGGGGGCAGTGTGTGTATGATAGGGGCAGTGTGTGTGTGATAGGGGCAGTGTGTGTATGATGGGGGCAGTGTGTGTATGATAGGGGCAGTGTGTGTATGATAGGGGGCAGTGTGTGTATGATAGGGGCAGTGTGTGTGATAGGGGCAGTGTGTGTGTGATAGGGGCAGTGTGTGTATGATAGGGGCAGTGTGTGTATGATAGGGGGCAGTGTGTGTATGATAGGGGCAGTGTGTGTATGATAGGGGCAGTGTGTGTATGATAGGGGGCAGTGTGTGTATGATAGGGGGCAGTGTGTGTATGATAGGGGCAGTGTGTGTATGATAGGGGCAGTGTGTGTATGATAGGGGGCAGTGTGTGTGTGATAGGGGCAGTGTGTGTATGATAGGGGCAGCGTGTGTATGATAGGGGGCAGCGTGTGTGTGATAGGGGCAGCGTGTGTGTGATAGGGGCAGTGTGTGTATGATAGGGGCAGCGTGTGTGTGATAGGGGCAGTGTGTGTATGATAGGGGCAGCGTGTGTATGATAGGGGCAGCGTGTGTATGATAGGGGCAGCGTGTGTATGATAGGGGCAGCGTGTGTATGATAGGGGGCAGCGTGTGTATGATAGGGGCAGCGTGTGTATGATAGGGGCAGCGTGGAGCGGAGCGCGCGCGGCTGCGTGGATGGAGAGAGCGGAGGAGGAGGAGCTGGTGGTGGGTCGTGGTGGCTGTGGGCCGCCCACGTGATCCTGGGGGCTCAAGGGTAGAATGCCACGTGGGAATGTTGTGTGAGTCCCAGGGCAAATTGTCCCTGCTGATGCCCCCAATACCCCCCCCCCCATCTGCACGGCTCTGTGTGGTGGCGAAGTGGAGGTGGTGGACAATCCAGAGGGTGTTGCGTGGATGAAGATTGAGATGAGTAGAGCGTACGGTGTTAGTGACCGTGAAGAGGAGTGAGTGGTGGTGGTAGTTGGGAGTCGTGGTGGTTAACAGTCGACACGAATGAGGCGCGTGATTTGTTTGTTGAAATTCCTTCGCGCCGTACGTTGCCAACCTGCTCATCGGAGGTGCGGGGAAGACGACGCTGCCGATTGATCCTCGCAGCTGCAGGTGAAGGAGATGGTGCTGCACACTCGCGCCGTGCCAGGCCAGCGTGGGGCAGTGGAGCGGGGGTCGGGGTGGGCAGCTTGGAGCGACTGCAGCGGAGGTGGTCGCTGGCTGGCGAGGGGTGATTGGGGGGCACTGGGACACGGGGGGCCATGAGAATCTTGGGACCTGCTCCCCCTCCCCCTCCCACACCCGCGCCGATATCATCCCGCACAGACAATGACAAATGTCAAGAGAGGTACGGGGGGGGAGGGGCGGGTTTGGTCTCGGGGGTCACGACGCCGATCGTGGAGGAGGGGGCAGTGTCTCTGGGGACGCAGGCAACGAGGGCGCGCGCCAAAGACACAAAGACAAAGATCACCCGTGTAGCCTGCACAGGCTGTTGGGGCAAGTGCTGTTAGCGAGCACCTATAAGGCCGGAACGGTGGAGGAGGGGGTGGGAGGCCAGCACCACGCCCGGCCGCCTTTATCTCCCCAGTGGCGATGTTTACACACCGCACCAGGTACTCATTTGAGGCTGAGTCGACCCGGGGGAGGCGCAGTGCCGGTTCAGATAATCGTCGCTGGTTTTGGCCGTGAGCGGGAATATAACTCGGGGATCCGGGTTCGTAGTGCAGCGCGCTAACCGCTGCACCACCACTCCTCGCCACACTGACACACACACTGACACACAGCCTGACACACACACTGACACACACTTTTTAGGACAAAAATATATTTAATTACCAATTGCTTAATGGTGCAATGCAATCATCTGACCCATAGGTGGCAGCCATCTCAAGCCAGAGGACGAGAGGACTCTAGCCGCCACGCATATAAAGGATTTATAGTGAAAAACTTTGTTTTTACGGGTTCTACTTGTTTTTTATTTGAAGCGTAAATTATAGGAGGCGGCTATTTTATCTCGCTCCGTGTCTCGCTCCGTCGTTATTGCCGATATCAACCGTGTGGCCGGCACGGACGAGGAACGCGAGCAGTGCGGTCCGCGTTGCGCGAGAGATGCCGACGAGAATTGGCAGCAGAAAGAACTCCGATTTGCCACGGCGTCGTCCGGGTTTTGTTTATTCGTTGCTCCTTCGTTCGTTCATCATCAAAATCACACTTTTGTGCGTGCAGAACGAGCGCCGCTTGAACCGAGAAGGGGCATTCAAGGGCACGTGGGAGTTGGCGTCTCTGTCACGTGGTACGCGTCACACGGTGTCTGCAACGTGACGAGTTTCTTCCGCTGCTGGAGCTTCCCTTGGCTCGCCCGTCCAAGCTTCAATCTGACGTCGGGACGTTTCCAACAACAACAACACAAACACTCGGCGAGTCGGCGAGGGAGACGATGAAGGCGAGTTTACAAAGCGCCGCTCCCGCTCATCCATCAGTCACCTGTGTGAGTGTTAGGTGTGTGTGAGTGTTAGGTGTGTGTGAGTGTTAGGTGTGTGTGAGTGTTAGGTGTGTGTAGGAGTCTGTGTGTGTGTGAGTGTTAGGTGTGTGTGAGTGTTAGGTGTGTGGTGTGTGAGTGTTAGGTGTGTGTGAGTGTTAGGTGTGTGTGGTGTGTGAGGTGGTGTGTGTAGGTGTGTGTGAGTGTTAGGTGTGTGTGAGTGTTAGGTGTGTGTGAGTGTTAGGTGTGTGTGAGTGTTAGGTGTGTGTGGTGGGTGTGTGTGAGTGGGGGGTGGTGTGAGTGTTAGGTGTGTGTGGAGTGTTAGGTGTGTGTGTGTGGTGTGTGAGTGTTAGGTGTGTGTGTAGGTGTGTGGTGTTAGGTGTGTGTGAGTGTTAGGTGTGTGTGAGTGTTAGGTGTGTGTGAGTGTTAGGTGTGTGTGAGTGTTAGGTGTGTGTGAGTGTTAGGTGTGTGTGGTGTAGGTGTGTGTGTGTGGTGTTAGGTGTGTGTGAGTGTTAGGTGTGTGTGAGTGTTAGGTGTGTGTGTGTTAGGTGTGTGTGAGTGTTAGGTGTGTGTGAGTGTTAGGTGTGTGTGAGTGTTAGGTGTGTGTGAGTGTTAGGTGTGGTGTGTGTGAGTGTTAGGTGTGTGTGTGTGTGTGTTAGGTGTGTGTGTGAGTGTTAGGTGTGTGTGAGTGTTAGGTGTGTGTGAGTGTTAGGTGTGTGTGAGTGTTAGGTGTGTAGTGTGTGTGAGTGTTAGGTGTGTGTGAGTGTTAGGTGTGTGTGAGTGTTAGGTGTGTGTGGTGAGTGTTAGGTGTGTGTGTGTGTTAGGTGTGTGTGTGAGTGTTAGGTGTGTGTGAGTGTTAGGTGTGGTGTGAGTGTTAGGTGTGTGTGAGTGTTAGGTGTGTGTGAGTGTTAGGTGTGTGGTGTGTGAGTGTTAGGTGTGTGTGAGTGTTAGGTGTGTGTGAGTGTTAGGTGTGTGTGAGTGTTAGGTGTGTGTGTGTGTTAGGTGTGTGTGAGTGTTAGGTGTGTGTGAGTGTTAGGTGTGTGTGAGTGTTAGGTGTGTGTGTGTAGGTGTGTGTGTGTGAGTGTTAGGTGTGTGTGAGTGTTAGGTGTGTGTGAGTGTTAGGTGTGTGTGAGTGTTAGGTGTGTGTGTGGTGTGTGTGAGTGTTAGGTGTGTGTGAGTGTTAGGTGTGTGTGAGTGTTAGGTGTGTGTGTGTTAGGTGTGTGTGAGTGTTAGGTGTGTGTGTGTGTTAGGTGGTGTGAGTGTTAGGTGTGTGTGAGTGTTAGGTGTGTGTGAGTGTTAGGTGTGTGTGAGTGTTAGGTGTGTGTGAGTGTTAGGTGTGTGTGAGTGTTAGGTGTGAGTGAGTGTTAGGTGTGAGTGTTAGGTGTGTGTGTGTGTTAGGTGTGTGTGAGTGTTAGGTGTGTGTGAGTGTTAGGTGTGAGTGTTAGGTGTGAGTGTTAGGTGTGTGTGAGTGTTAGGTGTGTGTGAGTGTTAGGTGTGTGTGAGTGTTAGGTGTGTGTGAGTGTTAGGTGTGAGTGTTAGGTGTGTGTTAGGTGTGTGTGAGTGTAGGTGTGTGTGAGTGTTAGGTGTGTGTGAGTGTTAGGTGTGTGTGAGTGTTAGGTGTGTGTGTGTGTGTGAGTGTTAGGTGTGTGTGAGTGTTAGGTGTGTGTGAGTGTTAGGTGTGTGTGAGTGTGTAGGTGTGTGTGAGTGTTAGGTGTGTGTGAGTGTTAGGTGTGTGTGAGTGTTAGGTGTGTGTGAGTGTTAGGTGTGTGTAGGAGTCTGTGTGTGTGTGAGTCTTAGGTGTGTGTGTTAGGTGTGTGTAGGAGTCTGTGTGTGAGTGTTAGGTGTGTGTGAGTGTTAGGTGTGTGTGAGTGTTAGGTGTGTGTGAGTGAGTGTTAGGTGTGTGTAGGAGTCTGTGTGTGTGTGTTAGGTGTGTGTGAGTGTTAGGTGTGTGTGTTAGGTGTGTGTGAGTGTTAGGTGTGTGTAGCTGTGTGAGTGTGTAGGTGTGTGTGTGTGTAGGTGTGTGTAGGAGTCTGTGTGTGTGTGAGTGTTAGGTACTTTGTTGTTTGCGATCCAGAACAGAACATCCCGGTTGACACACCTGGAGGCATCATTACCACACGGCGATTCGCTCAGCTACCCCTGACGCAAATATCTGCGCTCAATCCACCACAGCGTCAAAGTGATACTCGCCTGTGCTCCGTCAATATCGACCCGTGTACGAAGGCAAATAAAATATTTCTATCGCGCCACATTGGATTAAAAAACACCGTCAGAAAAGATCGTGTTAACGGTTCAAAGAGAGTTTTTTTTATTGTCAAAACTTGTTTAAACAAATCAATACTGTAGCTATTCCAGGGAATTGCACATTCGAATTGAACGTTCTCATGCGCTGTATGCACCTGGTACCAGTTTACATGAAAGGCAGTGATTGCTACAAAATATAAAGCACATTGCAAAACGTACAGGTGGTTTTGGGCTCCGTATGCAAACTCAAACATTGGATATATTTTTTCCGAGTGGTTTATCCAGAAAAACAATTTCTGAAATTGTACTTTAAAGGTTTTTGGCTTTTAATCAAAGCTCAAGAATATCAACAGCCCTTTTTCAATCCACTCCAAGATGCAGGCAGTGACCAGACGGGTACTTCACCAGTGGTCAGCGCCCAAACAATCAGCAGTTCGGACGTCACCCTCAAACTCGGGTTTCTGAATCCACAGCACAATCACGTTCCTTCACAGTGGCCAGCTAGGAACTTGGTGGGCAGAAAGCTCGCGGTCACGTGACGCACTTCAACCAATCCGGGAGCGTGCTACACGGTGGGAGGGGCTATGCACGACAGACAAATAATCCCTGGTGGGCAGTGGGGAACTGTTGTTCCTACCTGTAACAAAAATTAACCCGTAAAAACAAAGTTTTTCACTATAAATCCTTTATATGCATGGCGGCTAGAGTCCGCTCGTCCTCTGGCTTGAGATGGCTGCCACCTATGGTTCAGATGATTGCTGCAAGCATTAAGCAATTGGTAATTAAATATTTTAAAAATTCCTAAACAGTGTAAAATTTTGGAAAAAATGTTTCACGAAAATAATTGTCACGCACAACGAGTCTGTGTGCAAAATGTCAGCTCGATTGGATGACGGGAAGTGGGTTAAAAAACGACCAAACATTTGCACGGTCCTAAGCAAGCAAGCAAGTGAACTTAATATAAAGGATTTAAAAAAACCCACTGCATATATACGCTTAAGACAGTTCCATGAACACGAAGTGTAGACAGGTGTTGTTCTCTCTACATCTGCTACCAGCAGCAAAGTCTATAAAACTTTGCAGAATGGAACATGTCACAAATCAACTTTATTTAGGCATTTTTGGGGTTGTTATCAAGTAGGTGAGAGCAGACAGGCCCCGTACAACAATCTTCTGGAGTATGAGAACATCTGATTTTGCAAAAACCTTCCCACTTCGTGTTCATCCTTCCAAAGATGCAGATTTGAAACGATCTTTGAACAGTCGAGCAAATGCAACACAACAAAAAAGCACATTGCTCTGAACATGGCTATCTCCTCTGCATGGAAACAAAACGTGTTGTATATTTCAACTCCAGATGACTTAAACGGCACGTTTTATCTTTATACGTGACTTTACCGAAAAAACAAAGAATAATTCCTGCAGTCACGAAAGCTCCAAAATTAAGAAGGAACAAAACTGACAAGTCAGTCACTTCTTTCTTGGAAGAGACAAGTTCCTGCCTTGGGTAGTAAAGCCAAGATGCTGCTTTATATTTTATTGACTGCATTCTGTAAAAAAAAAAACTATGCAAGCAAGCTCAAAGGAATTTCGATTTAAAGCTTTCGTGACTGCAGGGATTCATCTTCTTGGTTCTTTCGGTAAAGTCACGTAGAATGGAAATAAAATAATAATAAATAAAAACAGACTCTGTCTTCTCGACAGACCTGTTCTTCACCTGAGGACGGCTGCTTGTGTTCTGGCCGAAACGTCGTTCTTTCGGTAAAGTCACGTAGAAGGGAAATAATAAAATAATAAAATAAAACATCATAAAATAATTCTCACGACGTTTCGGCCACAACGCAAGCAGCCGTCCTCAGGTGGAGAACAGGTCTGTCGACCGTGACTTTACTGAAAGAACCAAGAAGATGAATCCCTGCAGTCACGAAAGCTTTAAATCAAAAGACACCAGCTTATTTACCCCAAGGGCTTTTCATACAAAGTGCATCCCACGGCCCACACAACCTCCCACCATCATCCATCTATCGCTACCCCCTCCTCTCCTCACTCCAGCCCCTCCTCTTCTTCGATGTCAGAGCATGAAGACAATTTTGGCATCTTGCTCCTGGGCACCTCCAGGCTGCTACTGCCTCCCCAGCTGCCAGCACGAGGAAGGTCAACGGCTTGGCGAGCGTACGCTCGCAAATTGTATTTGGCAATGCTGCTTTTGCGATACCGATTGCCGACAGAGGACAGATTCCTGCCAGAGGGCCGCAGCGCTGGGAACACTTTGGCACGGATGCCGTCCTTGGTGTCGATGCCGTCATCGTCGTCGTCTTCGGAGCTGAGGTGGACTGTCTCTTCACTGGACGAGCGCTGCAGCGTCGTCTCGCTGGAGATCGTGGTCGACACACGATGATGCTCTTCGATTCCACTCAGCAGCAGTCGCTTTTTGGCTTCTGGGACTGCCAGTTTATCCAAGTCCTAAAATCCAGCGAAACACAGAAAATATGCACACACACACACCAACTTGTGTTCAGCGATACAACATTGATAATTGGTTTTTTACCCTTCTATCTGGCAACAAAACTGACACCTTTTTACAAGGAGTCATGTTTGTATAGACCGCAATACCTTGCAGTCATAATACAAACAAAAGACATAACTCTGATAATGTGCACTGTCCCTGAAGTTGATTGGTCCACACCCGAGACAAGTATTGCGGTCTATACAAACATGACTCCTTGTAAAAAGGTGTCAGTTTTGTTGCCAGATAGAAGGGTAAAAAAACAATTATGATATTTTTACTGGCAAATGAGGTTCCCATAGTGTACGATACAACATTCTTCAAATTTCTGACGACGTGTATTCCTCAGAGCAATTAATGTACAAAATCAGTCGGTATTACCGGTAGGAACCACCTGGTTCCACCAGCCCACAGGGGATTATTGTGTCTGTCCGTCGTGCATCCAAAAATGGGAGGGGTGGGGCTGGGTGGGGAGGGGAGGGTGGGGAGGGGCTGGGTGGGGAGGGGAGGGTGGGGAGGGGCTGGGTGGGGAGGGTGAGGGTGGGGCTGGGTGGGGAGGGGCTGGTCACCCCGTGGTGCCCTTATAAAACTCAACGTTTAACCTACTCACGACGGCTTGTGCCCGCCCTCACAGTTGGCCATTGACCGAGCAACCCAACGTTCCTACCCGCTCCCTCCGCAGGAGGAATGTGTTTTTTTTGTACCCACTACTGGATCAGGACTCCTCAGCCTCCTCACTCGAGCTATGTGACCACGATCCATCTATCAACGACACACGAACTAATCTTCTCACAACTCGAATCTCTGTGGTGGTCATCCTCTTGGTGATGTGTGCTCTACTTTGGATGCCATGCCAACACCGGTCTTGTTTCCCAGCCACAATGCAGTCCAGTGATGTGCCCTTGCCCAAGCCCATCTACTTTTTTGCAGTTGTCAATGTTTCTTATTTGCATGTTTCGGTATCCACGTGTAATGGGTTCCGGAGACACTTGTAGAGGTAACTTCTTTATTACAATACAACACTCCAACAGTCCTGATACTCTGTTACAGCCTAGGTACACAGCCTAGGTACACAGCCTAGGTACACAGCCTAGGTACACAGCCTAGTTACACAGCCTAGGTACACAGCCTAGGTACACAGCCTAGGTACACAGCCTAGGTACACAGCCTAGGTACACAGCCTAGTACACAGCCTAGGTACACAGCCTAGGTACACAGCCTAGATACACAGCCTAGTACACAGCCAAGGTAGCCTAGGACACAGCCTAGGTACACAGCCTAGGTACACAGCCTAGGTACACAGCCTAGGTACACAGCCTAGGTACACAGCCTAGGTACACAGCCTAGGTACACAGCCTAGGTACACAGCCTAGGTACACAGCCTAGGTACACAGCCTAGGTACACAGCCTAGTACACAGCCTAGGTACACAGCCTAGGTACACAGCCTAGGTACACAGCCTAGGTACACAGCCTAGCGACACAGCCTAGGTACACAGCCTAGGT
>NW_024706111.1:0-14830 GCF_018977255.1 Callorhinchus milii | reverse complement strand
TGTTGATCCAGTTTCTTGGCTAAAATGCGTTTTACGAATTTACATTAAAACGCTTTTCTAAAAGATTTCTTGAACAGATTTTACATGTAATCGGTTTGACACGTGGTGGGGCATCATATTCAGACTCATTTTTGTCTCCATTTTTTTGATCCTGTTTCTTGGCTAAAACGCTTTTTACCAATTTGCTTTAAAACGTTTGTCTAAAAGATTTCTTGCAAAGATTTTACATGTAGTCGGTTTGTTACGTGGTGGGGCATCATATTCAGGCATCTTTTTTTTTCTCCAGTTTTAGAACCTGATTTTTGGCTAAAATGCTTTTTACAGATTTATCTTAATACGCTTTTCTGAACCATTTTTCAAAAAGATTTTACATATTATCGGTTTGGTACGTGATGCACCATCGTATCTACATGCGAATGGGTCGCTTCAGACTCAATTTTTTTTCTCCATTTTTTTGATCTTGTTTCTTGGCCAAAAGGCTTTTTACCAATTTGCCTTAAAACGCTTTTCTGAAAGATTTCTTACAAAGATTTTACATGTAGTCGGTTTGTTACGTGGTGGGGCATCATATTCAGGCATCTTTTTTTTCTCCAGTTTTAGAACCTGATTTTTGGCTAAAATGCTTTTTACACATTTATCTTAGTACGCTTTTCTGAACCATTTTTCAAAAAGATTTTGCATATGATCGGTTTGGTACGTGATGCGCCATCGTCTCTACATGCGAATGGGTCGCTTCAGACTCAATTGTTTTTCTCCATTTTTTTGATCTTGTTTCTTGGCCAAAAGGCTTTTTACCAATTTGACTTAAAACGCTTTTCTAAAAGATTTCTTACAAAGATTTTACATGTAGTCGGTTTGTTACGTGGTGGGGCATCATATTCAGACTCATTTTTTGTCTCCATGTTTAATCCTGTTTCTTGGCTGAAACGTTTTTTACCAATTTGCTTTGAAACGCTTGTGTAAAAGATTTCTTACAAAGATGTTACATGTAGTCGGTATGTTACGTGGTGGGGCATCATATTCAGGCACTTTTTTTTTCTCCAGTTTTAGAACTTGATTTTTTGCTAAAATGCTTTTTACAGATTTATCTTAGTACGCTTTTTCAAAAGCAAAAACCAATTTGCTATAAAACGCTTTTCTAAAAGATTTCTTACAAAGATTTTACATGTAATCGGTTTGTTACGTGGTGGGGCATCATGTTCATGCTAATTTTGTTTTCCATTTTTTGAACCTTATTTTTGGCTAAAATGCTTTTGACGTAATTACCTTAAAACGGTTTTCGGAATGATTTTTCAAAAAGATTTTACCAGTACTCGATTTATTACGTAATGGGACATCATTTCCATGTGTGTTTGCTTCGCTTTAAGGCGAAATAGTTTTTGCATTTGTTGATCCAGTTTCTTGGCTAAAATGCGTTTTACGAATTTACATTAAAACGCTTTTCTAAAAGATTTCTTGAACAGATTTTACATGTAATCGGTTTGACACGTGGTGGGGCATCATATTCAGACTCATTTTTTGTCTCCATTTTTTTGATCCTGTTTCTTGGCTAAAACGCTTTTTACCAATTTGCTTTAAAACGTTTGTCTAAAAGATTTCTTGCAAAGATTTTACATGTAGTCGGTTTGTTACGTGGTGGGGCATCATATTCAGGCATCTTTTTTTTCTCCAGTTTTAGAACCTGATTTTTGGCTAAAATGCTTTTTACACATTTATCTTAATACGCTTTTCTGAACCATTTTTCAAAAAGATTTTACATATTATCGGTTTGGTACGTGATGCGCCATCGTATCTACATGCGAATGGGTCGCTTCAGACTCAATTTTTTTTCTCCATTTTTTTGATCTTGTTTCTTGGCCAAAAGGCTTTTTACCAATTTGCATTAAAACGCTTTTCTAAAAGATTTCTTACAAAGATTTTACATGTAGTCGGTTTGTTACGTGGTGGGGCATCATATTCAGGCATCTTTTTTTTCTCCAGTTTTAGAACCTGATTTTTGGCTAAAATGCTTTTTACACATTTATCTTAGTACGCTTTTCTGAACCATTTTTCAAAAAGATTTTGCATATGATCGGTTTGGTACGTGATGCGCCATCGTATCTACATGCGAATGGGTCGCTTCAGACTCAATTGTTTTTCTCCATTTTTTTGATCTTGTTTCTTGGCCAAAAGGCTTTTTACCAATTTGACTTAAAACGCTTTTCTAAAAGATTTCTTACAAAGATTTTACATGTAGTCGGTTTGTTACGTGGTGGGGCATCATATTCAGACTCATTTTTTGTCTCCATTTTTTGATCCTGTTTCTTGGCTGAAACGTTTTTTACCAATTTGCTTTGAAACGCTTGTCTAAAAGATTTCTTACAAAGATTTTGCATGTAATCGGTTTGTTACGTGGTGGGGCATCATGTTCATGCTAATTTTGTTTTCCATTTTTTGAACCTTATTTTTGGCTAAAATGCATTTGACGTAATTACCTTAAAACGGTTTTCGGAAGGATTTTTCAAAAAGATTTTTACCAGTACTCGATTTATTACGTAATGGGACATCATTTCCATGTGTGTTTGCTTCGCTTTAAGGCGAAATAGTTTTTGCATTTGTTGATCCAGTTTCTTGGCTAAAATGCGTTTTACGAATTTACATTAAAACGCTTTTCTAAAAGATTTCTTGAAAAGATTTTACATGTAATCGGTTTGACACGTGGTGGGGCATCATATTCAGACTCAATTTTTTTTCTCCATTTTTTTGATCTTGTTTCTTGGCCAAAAGGCTTTTTACCAATTTGCCTTAAAACGCTTTTCTAAAAGATTTCTTACAAAGATTTTACATGTAGTCGGTTTGTTACGTGGTGGGGCATCATATTCAGGCATCTTTTTTTTCTCCAGTTTTAGAACCTGTATTTTTGGCTAAAATGTCTTTTTACACATTTATCTTAATACGCTTTTCTGAACCATTTTTCAAAAAGATTTTACATATTATCGGTTTGGTACGTGATGCGCCATCGTATCTACATGCGAATGGGTCGCTTCAGACTCAATTTTTTTTCTCCATTTTTTTGATCTTGTTTCTTGGCCAAAAGACTTTTTACCAATTTGCCTTAAAACGCTTTTCTAAAAGAATTCTTACAAAGATTTTACATGTAGTCGGTTTGTTACGTGGTGGGGCATCATATTCAGGCATCTTTTTTTTCTCCAGTTTTAGAACCTGATTTTTGGCTAAAATGCTTTTTACACATTTATCTTAGTACGCTTTTCTGAACCATTTTTCAAAAAGATTTTGCATATGATCGGTTTGGTACGTGATGCGCCATCGTATCTACATGCGAATGGGTCGCTTCAGACTCAATTGTTTTTCTCCATTTTTTTGATCTTGTTTCTTGGCCAAAAGGCTTTTTACCAATTTGACTTAAAACGCTTTTCTAAAAGATTTCTTACAAAGATTTTACATGTATCTGTTTGACATGGTGGGGCATCATATTCAGACTCATTTTTGTCTCCATTTTTTTGATCTGTTTCTTGGCTAAACGTTTTTACCAATTTGCTTTAAAACGTTTGTCTAAAGATTTCTTCAAAGATTTACATGTAGTCGGTTTGTTACGTGGTGGGGCATCATATTCAGGCATCTTTTTTTTCTCCAGTTTTAGAACCTGATTTTTGGCTAAAATGCTTTTACACATTTATCTTAGTACACTTTTCTGAACCGTTTTTCAAAAAGATTTTGCATATGATCGGTTTGGTACGTGATGCGCCATCGTATCTACATGCGAATGGGTCGCTTCAGACTCAATTGTTTTTCTCCATTTTTTTGATCTTGTTTCTTGGCCAAAAGGCTTTTTACCAATTTGACTTAAAACGCTTTTCTAAAAGATTTCTTACAAAGATTTTACATGTAGTCGGTTTGTTACGTGGTGGGGCATCATATTCAGACTCATTTTTTGTCTCCATGTTTAATCCTGTTTCTTGGCTGAAACGTTTTTTACCAATTTGCTTTGAAACGCTTGTGTAAAAGATTTCTTACAAAGATGTTACATGTAGTCGGTATGTTACGTGGTGGGGCATCATATTCAGGCACTTTTTTTTCTCCAGTTTTAGAACTTGATTTTTTGCTAAAATGCTTTTTACAGATTTATCTTAGTACGCTTTTCAAAAGCAAAAACCAAATTTGCTATAAAACGCTTTTCTAAAAGATTTCTTACAAAGGTTTTACATGTAATCGGTTTGTTACGTGGTGGGGCATCATGTTCATGCTAATTTTGTTTTCCATTTTTTGAACCTTATTTTTGGCTAAAATGCTTTTGACGTAATTACCTTAAAACGGTTTTCGGAAGATTTTTCAAAAAGATTTTACCAGTACTCGATTTATTACGTAATGGACATCATTTCCATGTGTGTTTGCTTCGCTTTAAGGCGAAATAGTTTTTGCATTTGTTGATCCAGTTTCTTGCTAAAATGCGTTTTACGAATTTACATTAAAACGCTTTTCTAAAAGATTTCTTGAAAAGATTTTACATGTAATCGGTTTGACACGTGGTGGGGCATCATATTCAGACTCATTTTTTGTCTCCATTTTTTTGATCCTGTTTCTTGGCTAAAACGCTTTTTACCAATTTGCTTTAAAACGTTTGTCTAAAAGATTTTTGCAAAGATTTTACATGTAGTCGGTTTGTTACGTGGTGGGGCATCATATTCAGGCATCTTTTTTTTCTCCAGTTTTAGAACCTGATTTTTGGCTAAAATGCTTTTTACAGATTTATCTTAATACGCTTTTCTGAACCATTTTTCAAAAAGATTTTCATATTATCGGTTTGGTACGTGATGCGCCATCGTATCTACATGCGAATGGGTCGCTTCAGACTCAATTTTTTTCTCCATTTTGATCTTGTTTCTTGGCCAAAAGGCTTTTTACCAATTTGCCTTAAAACGCTTTTCTAAAAGAATTCTTACAAAGATTTTACATGTAGTCGGTTTGTTACGTGGTGGGGCATCATATTCAGGCATCTTTTTTTTCTCCAGTTTTAGAACCTGATTTTTGGCTAAAATGCTTTTTACACATTTATCTTAGTACGCTTTTCTGAACCATTTTTCAAAAAGATTTTGCATATGATCGGTTTGGTACGTGATGCGCCATCGTATCTACATGCGAATGGGTCGCTTCAGACTCAATTGTTTTTCTCCATTTTTTTGATCTTGTTTCTTGGCCAAAAGGCTTTTTACCAATTTGACTTAAAACGCTTTTCTAAAAGATTTCTTACAAAGATTTTACATGTAGTCGGTTTGTTACGTGGTGGGGCATCATATTCAGACTCATTTTTTGTCTCCATGTTTTTAATCCTGTTTCTTGGCTGAAACGTTTTTTACCAATTTGCTTTGAAACGCTTGTCTAAAAGATTTCTTACAAAGATGTTACATGTAGTCGGTATGTTACGTGGTGGGGCATCATATTCAGGCACTTTTTTTTTCTCCAGTTTTAGAACTTGATTTTTTGCTAAAATGCTTTTTACAGATTTATCTTAGTACGCTTTTTCAAAAGCAAAAACCAATTTGCTATAAAACGCTTTTCTAAAAGATTTCTTACAAAGATTTTACATGTAATCGGTTTGTTACGTGGTGGGGCATCATGTTCATGCTAATTTTGTTTTCCATTTTTGAACCTTATTTTTGGCTAAAATGCTTTTGACGTAATTACCTTAAAACGGTTTTCGGAAGGATTTTCAAAAAGATTTTACCAGTACTCGATTTATTACGTAATGGGACATCATTTCCATGTGTGTTTGCTTCGCTTTAAGGCGAAATAGTTTTTGCATTTGTTGATCCAGTTTCTTGGCTAAAATGCGTTTTACGAATTTACATTAAAACGCTTTTCTAAAAGATTTCTTGAACAGATTTTACATGTAATCGGTTTGACACGTGGTAGGGCATCATATTCAGACTCAATTTTTGTCTCCATTTTTTTATCCTGTTTCTTGGCTTAAAAACGCTTTTTTACCAATTTGCTTTAAAAACGTTTGTCTAAAAGATTTCTTGCAAAGATTTTACATGTAGTCGGTTTGTTACGTGGTGGGGCATCATATTCAGGCATCTTTTTTTTCTCCAGTTTTAGAACCTGATTTTTGGCTAAAATGCTTTTTACAGATTTATCTTAATACGCTTTTCTGAACCATTTTTCAAAAAGATTTTACATATTATCGGTTTGGTACGTGATGCACCATCGTATCTACATGCGAATGGGTCGCTTCAGACTCAATTTTTTTTCTCCATTTTTTTGATCTTGTTTCTTGGCCAAAAGGCTTTTTACCAATTTGCCTTAAAACGCTTTTCTAAAGATTCTTACAAAGATTTTACATGTAGTCGGTTTGTTACGTGGTGGGGCATCATATTCAGGCATCTTTTTTTTCTCCAGTTTTAGAACCTGATTTTTGGCTAAAATGCTTTTTACACATTTATCTTAGTACGCTTTTCTGAACCATTTTTCAAAAAGATTTTGCATATGATCGGTTTGGTACGTGATGCGCCATCGTATCTACATGCGAATGGGTCGCTTCAGACTCAATTGTTTTTCTCCATTTTTTTGATCTTGTTTCTTGGCCAAAAGGCTTTTTACCAATTTGACTTAAAACGCTTTTCTAAAAGATTTCTTACAAGATTTTACATGTAGTCGGTTTGTTACGTGGTGGGCATCATATTCAGACTCATTTTTTGTCTCCATGTTTAATCTGTTTCTTGCTGAAACGTTTTTTACCAATTTGCTTTGAAACGCTTGTGTAAAAGATTTCTTACAAAGATGTTACATGTAGTCGGTATGTTACGTGGTGGGCATCATATTCAGGCACTTTTTTTTTCTCCAGTTTTAGAACTTGATTTTTTGCTAAAATGCTTTTTACAGATTTATCTTAGTACGCTTTTTCAAAGCAAAACCAATTTGCTATAAAACGCTTTTCTAAAAGATTTCTTACAAAGATTTTACATGTAATCGGTTTGTTACGTGGTGGGGCATCATGTTCATGCTAATTTTGTTTTCCATTTTTTGAACCTTATTTTTGGCTAAAATGCTTTTGACGTAATTACCTTAAAACGGTTTTCGGAATGATTTTTCAAAAAGATTTTACCAGTACTCGATTTATTACGTAATGGGACATCATTTCCATGTGTGTTTGCTTCGCTTTAAGGCGAAATAGTTTTTTGCATTTTGTTGATCCAGTTTCTTGGCTAAAATGCGTTTTACGAATTTACATTAAAACGCTTTTCTAAAAGATTTCTTGAAAAGATTTTACATGTAATCGGTTTGACACGTGGTGGGGCATCATATTCAGACTCATTTTTTGTCTCCATTTTTTTGATCCTGTTTCTTGGCTAAAACGCTTTTTACCAATTTGCTTTAAAACGTTTGTCTAAAAGATTTCTTGCAAAGATTTTACATGTAGTCGGTTTGTTACGTGGTGGGGTATCATATTCAGGCATCTTTTTTTTCTCCAGTTTTAGAACCTGATTTTTGGCTAAAATGCTTTTTACAGATTTATCTTAATACGCTTTTCTGAACCATTTTTCAAAAAGATTTTACATATTATCGGTTTGGTACGTGATGCGCCATCGTATCTACATGCGAATGGGTCGCTTCAGACTCAATTTTTTTTCTCCATTTTTTTGATCTTGTTTCTTGGCCAAAAGGCTTTTTACCAATTTGCCTTAAAACGCTTTTCTGAAAGATTTCTTACAAAGATTTTACATGTAGTCGGTTTGTTACGTGGTGGGGCATCA
Organism: Callorhinchus milii; assembly: GCF_018977255.1. NCBI lineage: Eukaryota > Metazoa > Chordata > Chondrichthyes > Chimaeriformes > Callorhinchidae > Callorhinchus > Callorhinchus milii. The sequence goes on along the minus strand of NW_024706111.1, from coordinate 7,079 downwards.
TATTCAGACTCATTTTTTGTCTCCATTTTTTTGATCCTGTTTCTTGGCTAAAACGATTTTTACCAATTTGCTTTAAAACGCTTTTCTAAAAGATTTCTTACAAAGATTTTGCATGTAATCGGTTTGTTACGTGGTGGGGCATCATGTTCATGCTAATTTTGTTTTCCATTTTTTGAACCTTATTTTTGGCTAAAATGCATTTGACGTAATTACCTTAAAACGGTTTTCGGAAGGATTTTTCAAAAAGATTTTTACCAGTACTCGATTTATTACGTAATGGGACATCATTTCCATGTGTGTTTGCTTCGCTTTAAGGCGAAATAGTTTTTGCATTTGTTGATCCAGTTTCTTGGCTAAAATGCGTTTTACGAATTTACATTAAAACGCTTTTCTAAAAGATTTCTTGAAAAGATTTTACATGTAATCGGTTTGACACGTGGTGGGGCATCATATTCAGACTCAATTTTTTTTCTCCATTTGTTTGATCTTGTTTCTTGGCCAAAAGGCTTTTTACCAATTTGCCTTAAAACGCTTTTCTAAAAGAATTCTTACAAAGATTTTACATGTAGTCGGTTTGTTACGTGGTGGGGCATCATATTCAGGCATCTTTTTTTTCTCCAGTTTTAGAACCTGATTTTTGGCTAAAATGCTTTTTACACATTTATCTTAATACGCATTTCTGAACCATTTTTCAAAAAGATTTTACATATTATCGGTTTGGTACGTGATGCGCCATCGTATCTACATGCGAATGGGTCGCTTCAGACTCAATTTTTTTTCTCCTTTTTTTGATCTTGTTTCTTGGCCAAAAGACTTTTTACCAATTTGCCTTAAAACGCTCTTCTAAAAGAATTCTTACAAAGATTTTACATGTAGTCGGTTTGTTACGTGGTGGGGCATCATATTCAGGCATCTTTTTTTTCTCCAGTTTTAGAACCTGATTTTTGGCTAAAATGCTTTTTACACATTTATCTTAGTACGCTTTTCTGAACCATTTTTCAAAAAGATTTTGCATATGATCGGTTTGGTACGTGATGCGCCATCGTATCTACATGCGAATGGGTCGCTTCAGACTCAATTGTTTTTCTCCATTTTTTTGATCTTGTTTCTTGGCCAAAAGGCTTTTTACCAATTTGACTTAAAACGCTTTTCTAAAAGATTTCTTACAAAGATTTTACATGTAATCTGTTTGACACATGGTGGGGCATCATATTCAGACTCATTTCTTGTCTCCATTTTTTTGATCCTGTTTCTTGGCTAAAACGATTTTTACCAATTTGCTTTAAAACGTTTGTCTAAAAGATTTCTTGCAAAGATTTTACATGTAGTCGGTTTGTTACGTGGTGGGGCATCATATTCAGGCATCTTTTTTTTCTCCAGTTTTAGAACCTGATTTTTGGCTAAAATGCTTTTTACACATTTATCTTAGTACACTTTTCTGAACCGTTTTTCAAAAAGATTTTGCATATGATCGGTTTGGTACGTGATGCGCCATCGTATCTACATGCGAATGGGTCGCTTCAGACTCAATTGTTTTTCTCCATTTTTTTAATCTTGTTTCTTGGCCAAAAGGCTTTTTACCAATTTGACTTAAAACGCTTTTCTAAAAGATTTCTTACAAAGATTTTACATGTAGTCGGTTTGTTACGTGGTGGGGCATCATATTCAGACTCATTTTTTGTCTCCATGTTTTTAATCCTGTTTCTTGGCTGAAACGTTTTTTACCAATTTGCTTTGAAACGCTTGTCTAAAAGATTTCTTACAAAGATGTTACATGTAGTCGGTATGTTACGTGGTGGGGCATCATATTCAGGCACTTTTTTTTTCTCCAGTTTTAGAACTTGATTTTTTGCTAAAATGCTTTTTACAGATTTATCTTAGTACGCTTTTTCAAAAGCAAAAACCAATTTGCTATAAAACGCTTTTCTAAAAGATTTCTTACAAAGATTTTACATGTAATCTGTTTGTTACGTGGTGGGGCATCATGTTCATGCTAATTTTGTTTTCCATTTTTTGAACCTTATTTTTGGCTAAAATGCTTTTGACGTAATTACCTTAAAACGGTTTTCGGAAGGATTTTTCAAAAAGATTTTACCAGTACTCGATTTATTACGTAATGGGACATCATTTCCATGTGTGTTTGCTTCGCTTTAAGGCGAAATAGTTTTTGCATTTGTTGATCCAGTTTCTTGGCTAAAATGCGTTTTACGAATTTACATTAAAACGCTTTTCTAAAAGATTTCTTGAAAAGATTTTACATGTAATCGGTTTGACACGTGGTGGGGCATCATATTCAGACTCATTTTTTGTCTCCATTTTTTTGATCCTGTTTCTTGGCTAAAACGCTTTTTACCAATTTGCTTTAAAACGTTTGTCTAAAAGATTTCTTACAAAGATTTTACATGTAGTCGGTTTGTTACGTGGTGGGGCATCATATTCAGGCATCTTTTTTTTCTCCAGTTTTAGAACCTGATTTTTGGCTAAAATGCTTTTTACACATTTATCTTAGTACGCTTTTCTGAACCATTTTTCAAAAAGATTTTGCATATGATCGGTTTGGTACGTGATGCGCCATCGTATCTACATGCGAATGGGTCGCTTCAGACTCAATTGTTTTTCTCTATTTTTTTGATCTTGTTTCTTGGCCAAAAGGCTTTTTACCAATTTGACTTAAAACGCTTTTCTAAAAGATTTCTTACAAAGATTTTACATGTAGTCGGTTTGTTACGTGGTGGGGCATCATATTCAGACTCATTTTTTGTCTCCATGTTTTTAATCCTGTTTCTTGGCTGAAACGTTTTTTACCAATTTGCTTTGAAACGCTTGTCTAAAAGATTTCTTACAAAGATGTTACATGTAGTCGGTATGTTACGTGGTGGGCATCATATTCAGGCACTTTTTTTTTCTCCAGTTTTAGAACTTGATTTTTTGCTAAAATGCTTTTTACAGATTTATCTTAGTACGCTTTTTCAAAAGCAAAAACCAATTTGCTATAAAACGCTTTTCTAAAAGATTTCTTACAAAGATTTTACATGTAATCGGTTTGTTACGTGGTGGGGCATCATGTTCATGCTAATTTTGTTTTCCATTTTTTGAACCTTATTTTTGGCTAAAATGCTTTTGACGTAATTACCTTAAAACGGTTTTCGGAAGGATTTTTCAAAAAGATTTTACCAGTACTCGATTTATTACGTAATGGGACATCATTTCCATGTGTGTTTGCTTCGCTTTAAGGCGAAATAGTTTTTGCATTTGTTGATCCAGTTTCTTGGCTAAAATGCGTTTTACGAATTTACATTAAAACGCTTTTCTAAAAGATTTCTTGAACAGATTTTACATGTAATCGGTTTGACACGTGGTAGGGCATCATATTCAGACTCAATTTTTGTCTCCATTTTTTTGATCCTGTTTCTTGGCTAAAACGCTTTTTACCAATTTGCTTTAAAACGTTTGTCTAAAAGATTTCTTGCAAAGATTTTACATGTAGTCGGTTTGTTACGTGGTGGGGCATCATATTCAGGCATCTTTTTTTCTTCCAGTTTTAGAACCTGATTTTGGCTAAAATGCTTTTTACACATTTATCTTAGTACGCTTTTCTGAACCATTTTCCAAAAAGATTTCGCATATGATCGGTTTGGTACGTGATGCGCCATCGTATCTACATGCGAATGGGTCGCTTCAGACTCAATTGTTTTTCTCCATTTTTTTTGATCTTGTTTCTTGGCCAAAAAGGCTTTTTACCAATTTGACTTAAAACGCTTTTCTAAAAGATTTCTTACAAAGGTTTTACATGTAATCTGTTTGACACGTGGTGCGGCATCATATTCAGACTCATTTTTTGTCTCCATTTTTTTGATCCTGTTTCTTGGCTAAAACGATTTTTACCAATTTGCTTTAAAACGCTTTTCTAAAAGATTTCTTACAAAGATTTTACATGTAATCGGTTTGTTACGTGGTGGGGCATCATGTTCATGCTAATTTTGTTTTCCATTTTTNGAACCTTATTTTTGGCTAAAATGCTTTTGACGTAATTACCTTAAAACGGTTTTCGGAAGGATTTTTCAAAAAGATTTTACCAGTACTCGATTTATTACGTAATGGGACATCATTTCCATGTGTGTTTGCTTCGCTTTAAGGCGAAATAGTTTTTGCATTTGTTGATCCAGTTTCTTGGCTAAAATGCGTTTTACGAATTTACATTAAAACGCTTTTCTAAAAGATTTCTTGAACAGATTTTACATGTAATCGGTTTGACACGTGGTAGGGCATCATATTCAGACTCAATTTTTGTCTCCATTTTTTTGATCCTGTTTCTTGGCTAAAACGCTTTTTACCAATTTGCTTTAAAACGTTTGTCTAAAAGATTTCTTGCAAAGATTTTACATGTAGTCGGTTTGTTACGTGGTGGGGCATCATATTCAGGCATCTGTTTTTTCTCCAGTTTTAGAACCTGATTTTTGGCTAAAATGCTTTTTACACATTTATCTTAGTACGCTTTTCTGAACCATTTTTCAAAAAGATTTCGCATATGATCGGTTTGGTACGTGATGCGCCATCGTATCTACATGCGAATGGGTCGCTTCAGACTCAATTGTTTTTCTCCATTTTTTTGATCTTGTTTCTTGGCCAAAAGGCTTTTTACCAATTTGACTTAAAACGCTTTTCTAAAAGATTTCTTACAAAGGTTTTACATGTAATCTGTTTGACACGTGGTGCGGCATCATATTCAGACTCATTTTTTGTCTCCATTTTTTTGATCCAGTTTCTTGGCTAAAATGCGTTTTACGAATTTACATTAAAACGCTTTTCTAAAAGATTTCTTGAAAAGATTTTACATGTAATCGGTTTGACACGTGGTGGGGCATCATATTCAGACTCAATTTTTTTTCTCCATTTGTTTGATCTTGTTTCTTGGCCAAAAGGCTTTTTACCAATTTGCCTTAAAACGCTTTTCTAAAAGAATTCTTACAAAGATTTTACATGTAGTCGGTTTGTTACGTGGTGGGGCATCATATTCAGGCATCTTTTTTTTCTCCAGTTTTAGAACCTGATTTTTGGCTAAAATGCTTTTTACACATTTATCTTAGTACGCTTTTCTGAACCATTTTTCAAAAAGATTTTGCATATGATCGGTTTGGTACGTGATGCGCCATCGTATCTACATGCGAATGGGTCGCTTCAGACTCAATTGTTTTTCTCCATTTTTTTGATCTTGTTTCTTGGCCAAAAGGCTTTTTACCAATTTGACTTAAAACGCTTTTCTAAAAGATTTCTTACAAAGATTTTACATGTAATCGGTTTGACACATGGTGGGGCATCATATTCAGACTCATTTTTTGTCTCCATTTTTTTGATCCTGTTTCTTGGCTAAAACGATTTTTACCAATTTGCTTTAAAACGCTTTTCTAAAAGATTTCTTACAAAGATTTTACATGTAATCGGTTTGTTACGTGGTGGGGCATCATGTTCATGCTAATTTTGTTTTCCATTTTTTGAACCTTATTTTTGGCTAAAATGCTTTTGACGTAATTACCTTAAAACGGTTTTCGGAAGGATTTTTCAAAAAGATTTTACCATTACTCAATTTATTACGTAATGGGATATCATTTCCATGTGTGTTTGCTTTGCTTTAAGGCGAAATAGTTTTTGCATTTGTTGATCCAGTTTCTTGGCTAAAATGCGTTTTACGAATTTACATTAAAACGCTTTTCTAAAAGATTTCTTGAAAAGATTTTACATGTAATCGGTTTGACACGTGGTGGGGCATCATATTCAGACTCATTTTTTGTCTCCATTTTTTTGATCCTGTTTCTTGGCTAAAACGCTTTTTACCAATTTGCTTTAAAACGTTTGTCTAAAAGATTTCTTGCAAAGATTTTAGATGTAGTCGGTTTGTTACGTGGTGGGGCATCATATTCAGGCATCTTTTTTTTCTCCAGTTTTAGAACCTGATTTTTGGCTAAAATGCTTTTTACAGATTTATCTTAATACGCTTTTCTGAACCATTTTTCAAAAAGATTTTACATATTATCGGTTTGGTACGTGATGCGCCATCGTATCTACATGCGAATGGGTCGCTTCAGACTCAATTTTTTTTCTCCATTTTTTTGATCTTGTTTCTTGGCCAAAGGCTTTTTACCAATTTGCCTTAAAACGCTTTTCTAAAAGATTTCTTACAAAGATTTTACATGTAGTCGGTTTTGTTACGTGGTGGGGCATCATATTCAGGCATCTTTTTCTCCAGTTTAGAACCTGATTTTGGCTAAAATGCTTTTACACATTTATCTTAGTACGCTTTCTGAACCATTTTTAAAAGATTTTGCATATGATCGGTTTGGTACGTGATGCGCCATCGTATCTACATGCGAATGGGTCGCTTCAGACTCGATTGTTTTTCTCCATTTTTTTGATCTTGTTTCTTGCAAAGGCTTTTTACCATTGACTTAAAACGCTTTTCTAAAAGATTTCTTACAAAGGTTTTACATGTAATCTTTTGACACGTTGTGGGGCATCATATTCAGACTCATTTTTGTCTCCATTTTTTTTGATCCTGTTTCTTGGCTAAAACGATTTTTACCAATTTGCTTTAAAACGCTTTTCTAAAAGATTTCTTACAAAGATGTTACATGTAATCGGCTTGTTACGTGGTGGGGCATCATGTTCATGCTAATTTTGTTTTCCCATTTTTTGAACTTATTTTTGGCTAAAATGCATTTGACGTAATTACCTTAAAACGGTTTTCGGAAGGATTTTTTCAAAAGATTTTTACCAGTACTCGATTTATTACGTAATGGGACATCATTTCCATGTGTGTTTGCTTCGCTTTAAGGCGAAATAGTTTTTGCATTTGTTGATCCAGTTTCTTGGCTAAAATGCGTTTTACGAATTTACATTAAAACGCTTTTCTAAAAGATTTCTTGAAAAGATTTTACATGTAATCGGTTTGACACGTGGTGGGGCATCATATTCAGACTCAATTTTTTTTCTCCATTTGTTTGATCTTGTTTCTTGGCCAAAAGGCTTTTTACCAATTTGCCTTAAAACGCTTTTCTAAAAGAATTCTTACAAAGATTTTACAT
>NW_024706110.1:0-14893 GCF_018977255.1 Callorhinchus milii | reverse complement strand
GCCTTGGCTGATGCACCCGAATCATGTGACAATTAAGGCGACATGGAATGTGCCCCATGAAACAAATAACCGTACGGTATTCATCGCCGTGGAATTTGCTCTTGAAGGCTCCAAAACACAAAACGAAACCGGCGTCGTCTTTCACCCTGCGACAGAGTTCTTTGTTTATTAGCTTTAAGGACACGGGCAGCAAGCAAGCAAGCCAGTATCAAGGGGGTTTTGAGGTGGTAAAGTCGCTCACCAATTCTCTCCGTACTCCCTGACCCCGCTGTAGGCTCAGCAGAGCCCCCACCAACCCCACCTTTAGTAAATAGAATAAACTCGCCTTTTGCCCGTCCAAGGACGAGTGTATTTCAGTAAATCTGAAACTTGCAAGCGAAAAGCAGACCGCGACTTGATATTCACTGCATCAATTCGTGTGCAATTTGTAAGGGCGCGGTGACACAGACCTATTTCATGTAAAGGTTATAATCCCTTGTTCATCATGACGGCATTTTTACTTTGATGTCTCAACAGCGCTACGGAGATCGCGTGACGTGAGGGTTCTGCCTTTGTAGTGAGGGTTGTGAGTTGACGCCGAGGAGGGGGAGGAGGCGCCTCGCCCCCCCCCATGTGGTGTGACGTCACCCGCTAATTATTATAAATGGGGGGAGGGTGGTGTCCATTTGAAAGACGTCACCTGTTTATGATTATTAATGAGGGGGCTGGCCGATGTGAGGTGACGTCACGCGCGGGACACACAGACATTCTTGGCTCATCACATTAGTAATGTTGGTACAATATTTAACACCAGTGGGAATGAAACAATCGGTCTGATAGCCTGATAGTCCTTCCTCATACAGAATGCGCGATGGGGCAGATGGTGTCTTTACTCTTCTGCTTAGCGTTTTAATATTTGTTCGGAGTTTGTTCGACATTTGGCTGTCCGTGCTGCCATTAACAGACGCATGCAAAACCATCACCTCGTCTTTAGTAAAAAAAATAATTAACCTAAATAACTTTATTTATCCAGTTTATTCTCCTGGTTGCTTGTTTGAGTACACAGTTGATAATAATACAGTTACGGCAAGAATCAATCCTCTTCTTAGTTCTTTCGGTAAAGTCACGTAGAAGGGAAATAATAAAATAATAAAAATAAAACTTAATAAAATAATTCTCACGACGTTTCGGCCACAACGCAAGCGTCTTCAGACGCTGTCTTCCCGACAGACCTGTTCTTCACCTGAGGACGGCTGCTTTCGTTGTGGCCGAAACGTCGTGAGAATTATTTTATTAAGTTTTATTTTTATTATTTTATTATTTCCCTTCTACGTGACTTTACCGAAAAAAACAAGAAGATGAATCCGTGCAGTCACGAAAGCTTTAAATCGAAAAGAATAGATCCCTTTGGGTGGGAGCAGTGGCGCTATGGCTCGCGTACTGGGGCCCCCAACCAAGTCAGCTGAGTTCGATGCTTGGCCACAGCTAATACCAGTTGCGCGGGACGTATGAGCCCGGTCCCTTCCACCCCCTTTGCACTAATCCACACCGACAGTGATGGTGAAGTGTGGTCGAAAAACAGCTCGCGACCAGCGTGACATGCCGTACGTTTGTGCGTTGAACTTCTTTCGCGCCGTACGTAGCCAACCGTGCGGATGCTGAAGAGGCTTTTGTCCAGATGTATATCAGCAGAGGTCTGTAAATTATTACAATATGACGTACTGTATTTACAATGCCTTAATCCTGCAAAGCCTCACAGTCCCAAGGTTATCTTTTCAGAGGGGGTTTTTGGTGTTGTACTGAAGTGAAAACTGGCAGTGAATGCTGTATGTTGTACGACAAAGTGTGTGGGCGTAATGCTTACACTCGAGATATGTAAATTGCACAACTCCTCTGGTAAACTTTATATTGCCACTTGTAGTGATGAAGTATGGTCTTAAACAATGGAATGAAACAGTTAATGGAATTGACTTGTAAAAGATGACCTACGCTCTCAGAAGCCCTCTTAAAGTGGCCAATGACTTGTTATCATATCTGGGCTGGATCACCCTGTCCCTACCTCGCTGCGCTTGATACAATTCAATGTAAAGCGGGCATGGTTATTGATGGTCCATCACTGACCGATGCACTCCAGTCACTCGCTTCATTGGCAGTCAGTTGCCTCCTTTTCACTCTTCTGTAGCTGCTTCCATAAAGTCCACTCATTTATACTGGTAGGAACCTCCTAGTTACACCAGCCCACAGGGATTATTGTGTCCGTCGTGCAGGTAGGGGGCTGGGTGGAAGGGCTGGGTGTGGAGGGTGGGGAGGGGCTGGGTGGGGAGGGTGGGGGTGGGAGGGGTGGTGCTGGGTGGGGAGGGGCTGGTCACCCCGTGGTGCCCTTATAAAACTCAACATTTAACCTACTCACGCCGGCTTGTGCTCGCCCTCACAGTAGGGCATATTTGCGGAATACACCACGCTGCCGTTGACCCTGGCCATTGACCGAGCAACCCAACGTTCCTACCAGCTCCCTCCACAGGAATGTGTTTATTTTTGGCTAGCCATTGAACAAATATGGTCACTGCGTCGCGCGCTTTCATATGCGCTTCTGCGGCCTTCTGGAATGCTCTTCCTTCCAATATTAGGAAGCCACTGGAGCTGTGCACTTTTGAATAATCTCGATTGAATATTCACTTCTTTAGAACTGCTTTTTGTGTGTTTAGTTTGTTGTCCTTCCCCCGCACCTCCGATTCGCACGGTGGACTACATAGGGTGCAAAAGAAGTTCCACACATACACAATTGATTCCTCCACCCATGCTGAGGACTCAGTCTACCAACAACCACACACACTGTTAACTGTTTACTAACTACACATTTACAAGTTGGATCATGCCGTTTGTATGTTGGCTGCTTTATTGAAAATGTGAACTTGGGTTCTGTGCTCAGCAACTGTCTTTTTTAAAAAGCACACGTTATTGATGGGTTTTACTGCATAGTGAGCTTCCTCCATTGGAACCTCATTTGCCAGAAGAAAAAATATGATAATTAGTTTTTTACCCTTTTATCTAGGCTCTAAGGAAAGCTGTCTCGGGTGTGGACCAATCAACTTCAAGGACAGTGCATACATTATCAGAGCTATGTTTTTTGTTTGCATTATGACTGCAGGTATTGTGGTCTATGCAAACATGACTCCTTGTAAAAAAAGGTGTCAGTTTTGTTGCCAGATAAAAGGGTAAAAAAACAATTATCAGTGAGCTTCCTGTATGGGGAGCGGTATTGTACCGATGAGCGTGATGTGCTGAATCGGTTCTAGGCCTCCACTAGGTTGACTTAGCCTCAAATGAGTACCTGGTGCGATGTGTAAACATCGCCACTGGGAAGACAAAGGCGACGGTACGTGGTGCTGGCCACCCACCCCTCGTGTGACGCTCAGACCTTCATAGGTGCTCGCTAACAGCACTTGCCCCAACAGTCTGTTAAGGCTACACAGGACATCTTTGTCTTTGCTCCCCTTGTGCTGCACATGCTGGGAGCTTCTTAATAAACATCGGACATTTACGTCGAAAAGCACGCGGGCCATTTTCAAATCGCATTAGAGGACTCCGCAGCGCAACAGCATTACCCCACGCACCTCCCACTGGCATGGTGGCTGGCTACGTACGGTGCGAAAGAAGTTCGACGTACATACATCGAGAGAATGGCAGAGCGCTTCGTTTTTATAACCGCATCTTGCCTCATTCAGCAATAATTGAGAATGTTACAAAAACTCTGCTTTGCACCTTGCATCTGAATAGCCAATGCTGCTCAAATGGAAACCGTTGCCTACGAAGCAGTCACAAGCAGCTCAGAAATTCCCACAGCCGTGGACGCACATCATCGTCGGGATCGGTCTCTTTATCCATGCACTGGCTGCGTCGGTCGGTGTCAAACATCTCTCCATGCCGCTGTGGAGGCTTTCGCGGTTGTGCCCAATCGCGCTGCGATGTGCTCTCAGGTCGTCGCCGCGTGATGTTCCACGCGATGTCTGATGTTTCGCGCCACGCACTGGTACAACTCGAAGGCACTTCGGGAGCTCGACATCTCTACATGCCCTCCTAATCTTCTCGTCTCCGTCACTCTCCAGTCCTATGGTCTCATTCCCAAGGTCTCCACAACTTGTATTTTTATTGGCAGACAAAGTTGCCGCCGCCATATAGAATCTTGGGCAATAGCTGTTAGCGAGCACTTATGAAGGCCGCCACGGCACGCGAGGCGGGGTGGGTGACCAGCACCACGCTAGTACTCATTTGAGGCCGAGTCGACCTAGACCCGGGAAAGTTGTTGTTGGCCATGTGCGGAAATCGAACTCGGGGAAACTGGGTTTGTCGCGTAGCGTGCCAACCGCTGCACTACCGCTCCATAAAGCCTTCAACAGACTCTTATGCTGTAAGCGAGCACATGTGAAGGCCGGCATGGCACACGAGCGGCTGGGTGGCCAACACCACGCCCGGTCACCTTTGTCTCCACAAGTTGCGATGTTTACACACCGCACCCGGGTACTCGTTTGAGGCCGTGTCAACCTAGCGTTGGCCGTGAACGGGAATCGAACTCGGGTGGCCAGCTTCGTAGCGCGCTAACCGCTACATTTCCACACAGCAGCGGAGTGCGCTGTACCACACGAAGCACTTTGGGGTCATTGCACTGCTGGGGTCTTCACACTTGGAAAAACTACAAATGTTTTTACTGCTGTTGCAAACACTTTGCGTTTCTGGTGGTGTCTCGAAAATAATGGCACTCACGAAGGAACAGCTTGTTCTGAAATTATCTGTTGCAATAAAAATTCATCGATATTCTGCTTTGAAACTACACATAACCACTTCCTCTTTCGAACCTATTTTTTTTATTTAAGTAAACCCCAAGCTCCGCAATGATTAAACCCTTTAAAGTGCAATTCTCGCTGTGAGTCACCACTTGTATATTTTTTTATACCTTACAAATTTCCATTCCACGATTCGTAGTTTCGCTGCCAGAGCATTTCTTTACTAGCATGATGATGACCGACGATGAAGGAATGGAACGGTTTGACAGCACGTCTACCGAAAGAGATGAAGCGATGAAATTAAAATGAACAATGTGAAAAACGGCTGATCCCATGATCGTGGCAGGTGGCAATGGCTTGAGGAGACCTTTACCTTACAGTGCGTTTAAGCACTCTTTATTCTGTTTGCAGTAACCTTTTTGGCAGCGTCTCGTAAAAAAGATGTTTGTGTTTGCTCTTGTTAGTTTGCACATTCCATCCCTGCCGTGTTCTGTAATTACCACCACTGCTGGCGGTCTTGGCCAGTGCTTCTCTTTGTAAAATAATTGGTGAGCTCATTGGGTCTTAACAGCTCAATTAAAAGTCTGAATCTGAGGAGTTGAGCATGCCTGATGGTGATGATGATGCGAGTCAAAGAATGGGTTACAATTGTTTTTCTGAAGTCTTTATGTTGTACATTTTATACCCGGGTGAGCTCACGAATCAATCTATCTCTTTGGGCTCTTATCACCGTCTACTATGTATATTTTACCAGGTAAGACCCATTGAACTACTGTATATGGCTCTTTTTGAGAAGCGTCCTAGCCACAAATGACAGCTTAACAAAGTGGCTTATCATGTGGACATATATTGCACCCGTTTGGTTCTCAATCCTAATATTTTTTATATATATAAAATGTTAATAAATACATAGGGTTTGGTGAAACAAAGTAGTTGTACTTGCGTGCCCGTGCTTAATTTTCGTTGGGATGATTTACCTATTAAACTAAATCTGGCCATGTCTCGCACCCCCACAAAGGGCACCTCCGACCCCCAGGGGTTGCGTGCACCCCAGGTTATAAACCACTGCTCTCAACCCACGTTTCTGAATGTGGAGGGAAAAACGAGTGGACCCAGATAAAAATTCATACGACCACGGGGAGAGAGACATGCAAACTCCGAATATACAGCAGGCATTGTCAAGAGTCAGGATCGAACCCACGACCTCCTGCATACCAGGCGAGGTAGTTAACATCTCCAAGCCACCGTGGCGCCCTTAACAAAGTGATCAATTGATAAACACATTCACTGTGCTAAAGTGTAAGTCAGTAGATACTGTACAGTACTGTGATCCTCATGCAATTCCATAACATGACCACATTTGGAATTCATAAACTGGCTGCATATACAGCAGGCTCTCAATTCACACATTTTAAGTGATGGCGTGACATATCCCACAGATGCACCTGCCAAGTGATGCACATTTCACACAGTGTTGAACGCATGTCTGTGACAATTCATTCAAAAGAGATTTCATGAACTCTTACAAATCCAGTGCGGTTTTGTCTCAATTTGACAGCCTCGTTTAATGTTAATAATCTATCCTGCCTCATTTGCAGTTCCGTGTGCTCTGTTAGCATAAATATGTCAACATTATAATTTGCATGTGAATCAAAAAAATGCATGCATAATAAGTGTAATCCGATGCATATTACCATCTATAATCACCAAGAAATGTCTGTCCGTCCCGCGCGTGACGTCACTCCGCATGAGGCCCACCCCCCCCGCGTGACGTCACTCCACATGAGGCCCACCCCCTCTCATTAATATTCATGAGTGGGTGGATTTTTACCTTCTAGAGCGGAATTAAATAATTAATTTCGCAAAGTCGCTTCAAATATGACGTTTCTTTACAGAGAGTGACGGTAAAAAATTAATCTACGCAGCAGTGCTACATCCGTGCGTGACGTCACTGCAAAAGAGGCCCCCCTCATTAATATTCATGCACACGTGTAAATTTACACTAACGCACACTCATCAAAATCACTGATTAATAAGTCACACTGATTATTAAGCTGTAGGCAACGTAATTCTGCTTCGTTCAGTTAAGCATCACAGGGCCAAACGTATCATCGCCATGTTCAATCCACTGCTGGATGAAGGACTGGCCAAGTCACTGCCATCCAGGGTTGCGATTTCCGCATGGAAAATGCGGAAGGAGGGTTCAAATTTTCCCGCATTTTTGCTAAAGTCAACCGCAAACGGTGGAAAGACTACTCCTATGACCGCGCGCTTTTAACAACACGTTAATGCGTTCTATTGGAAAGGATACATGCAAGGCCCAGCATCACGTAGGGCTTTGAGTTACTGATTGGAATGAATATATGATTTCCGCATTTCCGCACAAGAACCACATACTTTATTCAAATGCGGAGCCGTGATTACGAGCACATGTACTTTCACTTCTTCGCATTCTTCCAGCGCTTCATGTCGTCTTCGGCGTGAAAGATGCTGAGTTTTGGCTTGTCGCGGGCGCAAACTATAAGCGCGTTCAACTGCTTGCACGAGAGGAGCAACCACTCCTCGGGCTTGATGTTGTTTTGCAGAGAGAAAGCCCTCTCACAGCCGACCGACCTGTGCGCCAAAGTTTTAATCGTTAGCAGTAAAGTGTATATATTCGCAGGAGGTATAAAGTAGCTACGACAGAGGCAAATGAGCGTACGCTGGACGAGGATATTACCTGAGCGGAAACGCGTGTGTATCTGAGCGTATCGAAAACAGCGTGGGTATCTGAGCGCTTGGCCAAAATTACCAGTGGATTTCCCAACGCGCTGCAATCTGAGCGACGATGAATAGTTTTGCATATCGACAGAATATGAATAAAGAAAATGCTACAGTTTTTTGTTTTTCCTTTGTCGCTACGAGTACTGCGAGGGCTCCGAATGGCAGACGCTAGGAGACATCATGGGGCTGGGCAAAAGGGCCTGAGCACAGCGCCGGGGGTTGCGTCGATCCGGAAAGATGCAACCGTAGGGATTCCTATCGGCGACAAACATGTCAACGGTGGCGTCGTGTACTTGTGGCAAGTGTGCTTCATCGACGGCATCGACAAGTACTTCGACGCACAAGAGCTCGCGGCTCTCATTGATTTTTTCACAGTTCGTGCGCACCAACAACGCTGTCTGAATGCAGGAATCCATAGTTCATATATACATATCGTTTTTTCCAGAAGTCAGCAGAGCCAAATGGGCATACGCAAGATATGTGCGCCAACCGCGCGAGTACGGCACCGAGAAAGGCGGGAATCGAAGTCACGATTTGCGGAAGTCTTCACAGGAATCACCGCAAATTGCGGAAATTTGTGCGGAAGAGGGTCACAGAAACTACCGCAAAATGCGGTCGAAAACAGCATGTTTGCGGAAATTGGTGCGGAAATCGCACCCTGCTGCCATCCGGCAATGCAACATTCCATCTATCTCCTGCACACGTGCTGATTTCATCACTCAATCTCCACAGTGGAGATCCTCTCGGATATACTCTTAGGTTTTTTCGGTAAAGTCACATAGGTAAAAAATAAAATTAATAAAAGTAATAATAGAAATAAAATAAAATAATAAATCACGACGTTTCGGAGGCAACACAAGTTCCGTCATCAGGTGGGACCGTCACAGCTAGATTTACTGTATCAAGTGAGGTCAAAAATTCCAAGATGCAAGTTCTTAAATACAAGTTAAGGGGGGAGGAGGGGAGAGGAGCTTATCTGAGTGTGGTAGCCAATGAATGAAACGTATTGGGGGGGGGGGGGATGCCATTCCATCATGAGTCTCGACCACCGGACCATCCCCCCTCTTCTCTTGACACGTCTCCCCAAGCCCAATAATTTATCTTGACGGCGAATAATTTTCTCTAACTTGCGTAAGATCTCTAAATTCTCGTATTCCTTCTCTTCCTGTCTCTCAGTGTAAGTCGAATCATACACCTCTCCGTGCTTCCTTGTGCACTTTTCAGTTTGTATTCCATATCCTTTGCCATTGTCCATGTTTGTGATCCATGTCACTCATATAACCCATATATAATGGAAATGCTGCACTCTGAGGCAAACACCCTGATGATGGGAGCTTCCAATGTGTATGTGATGCACTGCCAACAGTCCGGGCACAGCGTGGCGCTAGCATATGAAACATCACAAATCAAAGCATGCCAGAGGAATATAACACTCGTGCCATGGAGACAATCTCTGGCTTTGATTTAATAAAACTAAGAGAACGCACGCCGCACAGCTGCGCTCACTGTAGTCTGCTCTGGAAACAGGCTTTGTGGGATCAGACCAGAGCCAATCGTTCTTACCAGTGTAGAAGGTGGAGGGGGATCCCTCCAGGTCAAAGATATCCTTGGTCTGGGAGTCGAAGCGCAGCCACAAGGCGATCCCCAACACCGCGCCTCCGGCCAGCTGTCCGTGACATCACAAGCACGGAAACGATGAGTGGCATATCCCAAAGCAGCACGAGCAAACTTTTAAAAAAGCAAGAATATTTTATTTAAAATTAAAATTAATAAAAGTAAATAAAATAAAAATCACGACGTTTCGAAACGTCGTGATTTTTATTTTATTTTACTTTTATTAATCTTAATTTTAATTTTTTACCTACGTGACTTTACCGAAAAAACCTAAGAACATGAATCCTTGCAGTCACGAAAGCTTCAAATCTAGAATTAATGTTTTATTTTTTAGCCGCATGTGATTTGTGAAGCCATTAAGACAATTGTAAACTACGCTTAAAGCCAGCTTTTAAATTCTGAAAAAAAATATTCACGGCTAAAGCGTGAATTTGTATACGGACCCTAACTCTAACCCCAATGCTCAATCCTAGCCCCTGTGTAAACTATAAGCCCTAACCCAAGCCATAACCCATAACTTTTAACCCCACAACACACTCTAAAGGAGCAAAATGCCTTGTTATTGCATCAACTGAAATCCAAGGAGAATCTGTGACTGGATGAAAATCTGCTCTCGAATTTGATAAAAGTCTGCAGGGACAGAAGAGCCAGGGGACACGTGTGTTTCCCAGCACCTGCAGTAACTCACAGTTTCCACATTAGAAGATGCAGGGCATCGCCGATAGAAGCCACTAAAGATTTACTGCACATTTGAGTGGGATTACAGTTATGACCAATAGAATCCCAGTGCTCCACTTGCAATGAGGGTTGTGAATAATGGGCTGCATCGATTGACAATGTGCTGAGCTACTTTAGTTTTTTTTAGTGACAAAAATTATGACAATTCACTACTGTAATAAAAGTGTCAATCAGTCGACAATGTAGAATGACGATCAATTCCAAAATATGCGTGCACAACTTAAAGCTTTCGTGACTGCAGGAATTCATATTCTTTGGGTCTTTCGGGAAAGTCACGTAGATAGCTTCAAATAAAATAACAAAAAATAACTAGTTGTAGTTTTTTGGCATTTTTGTTATTTTCTTAGAACCTATCAACGTGATTCAAAAATATGCGTGCACTACTCTTTGTAAGATTTGTATGACATTCCTTTTGTGTTTGGTAAAAAAACAACGGCCAGGGTGCATCCCTGCGATTGCTTGCTCACGCCACCGCTGTGCAAGAAGGCCCTCCATGAAAGGGAGCTCAGAAGTTTATTATCCATGTAAATGATCCATTGAGCTATGCAGATATTTTTTTCAAGGGTGAGCTCTTGCAACGGCTGGCCAAAGGGCTGGGAATATTTGGGAGTCCCCACACTTGCTGATCAACTGATCGTGCCATACCCATTTATAATGAGTGTACAGAGATCTGGAGGGGGGGGGAGAGATTTGAGATATTATTTCAACTACTGCGCCCGCAAAAGATGGAATCAACCCATTGCACCACAGCACCAACCGCCTGTGTTGATGTGTTTATTGTTTAAGCAAAATGACACAGAGATTGGCAAATACGACTTAAAACATCAAGAACCACTCAATGCAATCGCCTACTGTCCGCTCTTGCACTCAGCTAATAGTAAGGGGGTAAGTGTGGCACGCAAATAACTCGGACATAAGGCTCCCAGAGAGGCTGTTTTAATTAAATTAAGAGGGCAAACATGGCGTATGAGAAAAAAACGTTGGGATTTCAATGGCATTGATGGTAAGAGACCACTGACATAAATGCATTACAGACACTCTCAGTCTCGGAGGCTGCTTCCGCGATGATCATTGACACGGGTCAAACGCCTCTCCCAACTGTTAGTGGAATAAAGTGACTCTCCTGAAACAGACACGGGCCACTTTGGAGCATTGCACGGGTGAATCGTACATATATGCACGCGTGCAGTTGGGTGTGTGTGAGGAGGTTGCGTATTGTGGCTGTGTGCTTCTGGGACCATTTGGAAATGACCATTCCAAAAGACCCCTCTCTAGATGGGCTCTTTTTGAGAGCTCCTTCCTGTTGGAGGCCCTTCTGCCAGCAGGTACCGTGAGCAAGCCAATGCAGGGATGTGCCTCTACCTCCACAAACCGCCCTGGGGGGGGGGGGGACCACCTTGGAGCATCACAGCGGTTATGAGCACACGTGCAGCAGACGCCGATGGCGTGCCAATTGGTGTGGCTGCGTAGGTCTGGCAGCATTGGAGAATTTTCATGGAGCAAAAGAAATGTCCAAGAGGCGTTGTATAATTAGGCGTCAAAACTTCTAGTCTGGGCTTGCACAAGCTGTAATGGATTTTAGACGTTGTATTTATACTTTGTTATGCATTCCTAAGAGCATACGAGTTGGCTACAAGTCGGGTTAAGCACTCAATTAGCCCCTAAGAACGCTGCACATTGTTATCCATCACCCAGTCCTCAACAGTGTATTTATACTGTGCAACGGCATAGAAAGGGCACTTGTGAATTCTCAAAACGAACGCCGTTACAAACCTATGTTTGAAGAGACAAAGGGTGTACAAGAAGTTTTTTTTTTTACACAAAACGTGGAGCAATTACCAGCAAA
Source organism: Callorhinchus milii (assembly GCF_018977255.1). Taxonomy (NCBI): domain Eukaryota; kingdom Metazoa; phylum Chordata; class Chondrichthyes; order Chimaeriformes; family Callorhinchidae; genus Callorhinchus; species Callorhinchus milii. Next base: position 3,172 of record NW_024706110.1, on the reverse strand, counting down.
TGTTTTCCCAGTGCCTTTGTGGGAGCCATGGCCACGGCCGATTGAGTAAACTGGGAGAGGGGCCATGGTGTTTATTAGACTTTCGCAAATTGATTTCTCTAATAGGGGAAAAGTTGAACTTATTCCTACCGAGGTGGTAATTTTGCTGAACAAAAAAACTGATAGTGCTGTGTGTAGTTTTTGTGTCCAATTAATTCGTCAAAAAATATACAAATTTTATTTTAATTATCAATCGACCCGAACATTACCAAAGTCCAAGTGGATATTTTGTTTTATTTTCTATTAGTATTGATTACGTAACTATTCTCGATCTTATATAAGCAGACTTAACATCACATTATAATACAAGTACCAACACCCCCGTGGATGTAATGGTTATGGATCGATACCCATTACATACTCTATACACCCAGTATTAAAACTACAATGCAATTCTAATGCAAAGACGTGTTGTACGTCGCCAAGCCGTGGGTAATTTAATGCAATTGTCGTCTTTTACTGCAGCCATACACTGCATGGGCTTTCGTCAGGTCAGCAAGAAAAGCCACAGATCATTAAACAAACAAAAAACATCAGCCCAGTGCACGTCTGAAGATTTTAAAAAATAAATTAGTGCTACATACTACAAATGGTCACTCTGCGTTAAACAAGCGCCGTTAAAATCTCTGCGGTCCCACGCCCTAAATTCCTAACGGGATCTTACCAATTACTTATAGACCTTAAACACACAATACTACGTACGGATTCTTTTTTTTGCACTTCTTCAAACATAGCCATTGCGTCTATTCAAACGTGTCCTATGCATATAATTTAAATATTAAATATTCCACAACAGTCTCCTTCCATACGTGTACATTCATTATGCAGGCACACACGCAGTGACAAAAAAAAACACACGCGCGCCTGGTAGCGGTGATTAAAACAAACACCAGGCTAAAGAACCAGCGTGGTGAAGTATGATCAAGTAACCCACACGGCGTGGAGAGGCTCTCATCCAGCAGTGGATTGACACATTTGCAGCCGTGAGAACTGCCGTGATGATGTTGGCGGCCAAGTAATTCATTCCACCACTGCTGCTGCTGTTTACGTGACGTGTGCAAGCACACAATGTATGCCAATGCAAAGAGAGACACACACACAAACACGCATCCCACGTCTAAGTCAGCATTACAGGTCTCGATTCATAATAATCAGCAGCGGGCGTGATTAAATCCACTGCTGGATGGATGCCTCCCACGGAAGAGCAATGCAGCTCAAAAAAACCCGCAAAAATAAACGAAACTCACCCAAAAAACGAAGTTAAACACAAAGAGGAGGTATTTGACGCATTTCATACAGCCTTTGACGCCCATTGTTGATGCTGCTGCTGCTGCCGCTGCTGAGCCTCGTGAGACGTGCCGAGAATGAAATGTCGAGCCGTGGAGAGAAGGGGAGAGAGACGCGGAGGAGGAGGATGAGGAGGAGGGTGCGGGAGATATGGTGAGAGAGACACACACACAGAGTGCTTCTACTGGCGACGAGAAGATGGCGCTGTTATTTCTCTGTGCCCTGACTCGTTCGCTCTCTCTCCCCAGTTGAGCGGGGGCTTTTTTTTAACAACCACCACCCTTCCTCCTCCTCCTCCTACCCACTCGTTCCAACATCATCGTCGTCGGCGTCGTAGCAGCGAGAGCAGGCGCCCTCCTGTGACGCCCAAGTCGAATTGCAGGTGCAGAGCGAGGCTGGGAATTCAACAACGTGGTGGTTGGTTAATTTTAATGTTTACGACGTGACTTTACCGAAAAAAACCTAATAATTTGAATCCTTGCAGTCACGAAAGCTTCAAATCTAGAAGTTGGTGAGAGTGTTGTGCCACAGATGGCTTGCAAGATTGATAATACTGGTAGGAACCCACTGGTTCCACCAGCCCACAGGGGATTATTGTGTCCGTCCGTCCGTCGTGCAGGGAGGGACTGGGTGGGGAGGGAGAGGCTGTGTGGGGAGGGGAGGGTGGGTAGGGGCTGGGTGGGGAGGGTGGGGCTGGGTGGGGAGGGGAGGGTGGGGAGGGGCTGGGTGGGGAGGGGCTGGGTGGGGAGGGGCTGGGTGGAGAGGGGAGGGTGGGGAGGGGCTGGGTGGGGAGGGGCTGGTTGGGGGGTGGGAGGGGTGGGGCTGGGTGGGGAGGGGCTGCTCACCCCGTGGTGCCCTTATAAAACTCAACGTTTAACCTACTCACGCCGGCTTGTGCCCGCCCTCACAGTCGGGCATATTTGCGGAATACACCACGCCGCCGTTGACCCTGACCATTGACCGAGCAACTCAACGTTCCTACAAGCTCCCTCCGCAGGAATGTGTTATCCACCCACCACCCCCAGCGTGAAGTATGGTCAAATAACCACACACGACATGCAACAGCGCGGGAAGGTGCTCATCCATCGGTGGACTGGCAATTGGCTGTTTATTATAATTGCAGTATTAGTAAAAATTTAGATGTGAGAAAGCCCCATCGTGTGTTGTTGCATGTCAACAATCACGACATTCGAATTCCTGCACGAACTACATTTCCCCACGGTTACATTGCAACGCCAATTAATGACGTATATCCATCCACCAGGGGATTGACGAAAAAGGCTGTACGTGTACATGTGGCTGGCTTTTTTTTCACACACATCACACACATGGGGTCACCCAGTGTGCTTGCTGTTATCCTATGGCGTGACATCTGTTGCAATAATCGTACTCAATCATGGTCGATCTCTCACGGTTCTGCAAATCCATCCAAGCGCCGGCACACATTTGCCGATTTCTTGACTCCATCTCCTTTGACGTGTTCATCCCAATCCAAAAGGTGCATTGAAAAATGTTGATACTCCGACTGATGCTCCTGTTGTTGTGGAGTGATTCATGCAGCCAGCTATGGCTGGCAGGGTTTGGTGGTACATGTTGTTTATGTTGTTTATTGTGAAAATTCGGTCACAGTTCCTATGATCACTGTTACATTGCTTTTATGGCTTTATTTCGGTGATTTCGAAAAAAAAATTGGTTTGGCCATGTTTGTTTGTTGTAGTACGGAGTTAGACTGATGGCCTTAATTTAAGTTGTCTTGTGGTTGTTGTTGTTGTTTGACTTGCATCCCACTGGGATTTTTGCACACAGCGTTGGTGTGCTGTGCTTTTTCTGCAATATTTTGCTGTCT
>NW_024706109.1:10379-14907 GCF_018977255.1 Callorhinchus milii | reverse complement strand
TATCTCGTCCACAGTTGTTCATCATAGGACGTGTTGAAACGTGTTAGGTGGTGCTGTGGACATGTATGAGTGAATGTCCCTGTAGGCTATACGCCATAATCGAGGACTTTGTTTGCGTGTATGCTGTGCATCAGATGCGATCCCAGCTTCTCTCCGCTGCGTTGTCACGGATTTAGTAACAGAGTTGGGAGACATGTATTAATCGTAAAAGCCCCGCCTTAGTGCTATGCCCCCTGATGCGTAACTAAGCGTTGTAGGCACTGCTAGGTAACAGGCGGGAGGGCCTTTTGCCCTACCTACAATAGATTTCCAGATGCGTATATGCCTCGTAGGCAGTCCGCTGGCCGGCCTGACTGTGACGCCTAGTCATCAACACGTTGGTTCCGGAGGCAGCGACGCAATGCAGTGTATCCCAAAGAATTCTAGCAGCATGATTGATGCCCGGTGGAATGGCCATCATTGTCGGCTTTGGATGGAATATGGCCGTTGCCCGATCCTTTGTAAATGTACCGTTTATAAGTTCCCGTAGAATCTAAGTTGAATAGAATAGCTGGCGTCAGCTCACACATCCGCGTAAACCTGCACTTCGCAGCTGCCCGGCAGTGAATTAGTTGCTAGGGGAACAACTTTGTGAAGCCTTAGGACCTGTCTATAATATTCTTCGCGTACTGGATGGTAACCCTCGTCACGGTCCGGGCTATAAGATTTTCTTTGAAGTTGTAAAACCTAGGCTTATGCCAATGTACGACTTATGCCATCCGCGTACTACACGTAGCAATTGAATGAAATCCCGCGCTGTGATTCACATTATGTTATTGGTCCTCGTCTTCCTCAGTACTGTCTAGCTCTCGCTCCAGACCAGATCTCCCCACTTTCTGAGCTGGATAAGAGTTCTAGTCAGTATGTATCCCTACTCGTCGAGCGCAATCCTTGTAGGAAAGCACCGTAGCACTATTACGGACCACTATTACAGCGACAAGAGTGTATTCTTTCTATCAATATCCAAGACTTACCTCCCGTACTGACCACGCTCGTGGCAAAAGCATGCTCGCCTAAGTCGGCGCACTCAAGACAGGTTAACAAAAAGTCTGTCGCAACCTACTGGCCCAGCATATCTGATGACTCACCACACATGCCGAGCGGTTCCACTGTGGTTTCGTATATAGGACATTACCTCTAGGACAAAGTACCATAGCATACTTTACCCGGTCGTATTAATTTTAGCTAAGATCTCCTCGAAGTCCGTGTCCGCTCAACCAGAGTATGCCTTTCCGCCTACGCGTGGACCTCACAGACTTGTGGATCTGTAAGTGTAGCCCACTTCATACTTGCTCTACCTTCCGTCAGTCACCGCAGGGACTTTAGGCCATCTATAAGCCAACACCTGCATTTGCAGTTCTGCTGGCTCTGATGCGGAACAGTGGCCACGGGGTGTTCTGAAAGCTAGCGGCGGACCCAACTCTTACCAACCCACCCCGTTAGTACATCTGCAGTATGCGAAAACACTGGTCATCGTGGGTGATGGTCCCCACAACCTCAAACCGACATAAGATTTTCGCCGCCACATACCACTAAAGCCTGCTTCGTATCTGAGTGGAGTATCGCGTAAACCATTCGGTCTACTCACGAAACGTAGCGCACTTTCTTACCTGCTATGGTGTCTGGTGTTAGTTTTATACGAACTCAAACGCCCATCAACCCATAAATCTTCGCCTATAGAAGGGCGAAGCAGCTCACAAGCCTCAGTTAGTCCCGTACTGAGTATAAGCCTTCTCTGATTATTCAATATCGGGCACTACTGTTAATTCCGGGTACTAGGCAAACCTATTATTATAATCCTACTGTAAGCGATGAATGCTTCCTAGGGAGATGGCGTCCCCAACATTGATGTATGCCTAGCCCTCAGACAAGGGATATATACTCGCCACTGCCGGTCTATTAGGAGGTTGAAGCAAATGTGCTAGTTGAACTCTGGCGGGGAGATAAACGGGGACTGCACACCAGTTCTACAGTTACGCGTATCCCCCAAATATACAAAATGCAGGTGATTTAACCGGATTTAGGATTGTATTAACGACGACGTGGCCTGAGATAGACCTTTCGCTCGCACAGTAATAGCCCAACGGTCCCCGCGTTAAAGGCTTTCCAACAACGGCCGCCCGTTCACCACCGAGCCACGTCTTTATGCACGTGGGTCCCTCCGCGACTCCGCTTGATGTCCGGGCAGCAACTCATTGCCAGTGTCTTTGGTCGTCACGAATTAACTGGGATTACGGTGCAGATATTTGTCCTACGCTGAGTGGTGTTACGACTGACTATACCGCCAGAGGCCTCTCGGTGTATTAGGCAGCTCTTAGTACGACTGGCCCTGCCTATCTCGAAGGTTGCCCGGGCAAGCCTCAACATCGGCATTGGGTTGAGATATAGTGGTGTTGGTGAAACCGATTGAGCAGCACCGAGTCAGAGGCCTCGGTCGGTTATCTTACCTCAAATCGTATAGCGCTTATATTGACCGTAAGCCTGATATATTTACTCCCGTTTCAATAAAAGAGCGTAATTTATGTTAGGCTAGTTCCCCAGCCGCTCTTATGTGCTGCAATTTTTTGGAGTTGATTAACCCAAGTCAATAGGGCGAAGATTCGCACTAAGCTGATGATCAGGTTACCTACCCACTCCCCCTTGTCTGCGCGGGAGGTTTTTTTTATGAGCTGTCACCAGATGACGGGTTGTAGGTTTACCCATCACGGGATCGATAGTTACTAATGAGTTGCTAGTGAGCCATTGTTGGAGCTTGCTTTCTGACAGCGCCATGTAAGGGGCGACCGAAGTTAGTGGTCGGTCTAACCCAAAGCGGGCATCCATATGGATTGAAACTAAGCGATTACGTATATCGGGCGAGAGTATGCGTCAGACGGGGTTTGCAACGATCAGAACGATGTCTAGTCTGGTACACTCATCTGCTTCATAGGGAATCCCTAACAGAAAGTATTACTATTTTCGCCTGTAGAACTATGCTAAGTTTTACTAATACATCTTGAACGCAGCCCCATGAAGATTCGCTAAGAATTGACCTATAACGACCGAGTGTAGGTCCCCTCAGATTATATTAGTCAATCACACCAATAGGTGCAGACCCTTCAAATCAGGTCGATCGTACTGAGTCGTACTTGGACCTTAGCTGGCGGTAACATTTAATGTCCTGCGCCACTAATTCGAGGGATACATCCAATATTAGTAACGACATCGGCGCGTGACCCGTGCGGTTGATCTACCATCCAACAAGCACTGTGGAACCTCCCGAAAAGAACATTCCATGTTTCCAATTATGGAGAGAGTATCACGAGTTTATATCATTAGTTTGCATATCTTCCTACCATAGCCCCAAGCTCTCGTGTATCCATGATCGATGGTAGGCCCATTTGAACAATACACATCTGCTTTGCGGTCGAATCTATTTTTGTGAGACCAATTTGTCAACCTCATTATGAAGAGTGAAGTGTATCTAGGAACTCTTAGTTGCAGACGCATCGTGTCACCGTTGGGTAAGAATTATACAACGATCTGCAGCACACAAGGCGACGGTGTCGAAATTGTTACATACTTATTGATTGCTTAATTACCATGTTAATCTCGCTCGGAAACACCCACATTGGGCGCTCCACACGCTTACACGTGATTAAATAGCGACATCTACGCAAGCCACTCGTTGAGCTTAGAATTTGCCAAAGCCTGAGATTGACCGCAAAACATTTCTCTTAGAGGCGACGCGCGCTAATGGTGAAATGGAGAAGTCGATGGATAATTTGATAGCATCCGAACCAACGCTCCTACCACCCAATTATTTGAAAAAGTCTCGACCATTGCCCGATGGTGTCGAGAGGCTTTCTTCTCTCTGAGAAGCCGCGGAGATATTATGTGAAACGACGCATGATCCGTGGTCGGGAGCTCACCCACAGAACCATGTTGTCATAGGGGGCAGACACCGTGACCGCCGGAGACGGGGGACGTTTTGATTTACGCCTTGTTCCCTGTAGACTATCGCCTCTGCTTGTATGTCCGACTACTACACCCATATCATCTGTAACTCATGCCACGCGGTGTTTCTGCGATTTTGGTAGGTTTGGTTTACAGAAGATGTAGAACGTAGCAGACCTGTTCTGGTACCAGCAGCGATATACAATGAGTGGTAGATATACCGCCGCATGGGATTGTGCCCTAGGTGTACTGCACGAGAAAACCGTCGATGCTCCTTACAACTTAGCCGCTCTTTCTAAGTGCCGTACCTCGTGGGTGATTGCCATATCGGCGCTGATTTCACCGCATGATACCTAATAGGTTGTCTCTTTCGGTGACTATTTGGCAGCCCCGTATGATCCAACCGTTTCACTGAAATCAAACCCTAGTTTCGTCGATGTGGGGTGATGGCGCTGAAGACGGGCGGTACTCCGAGGTGCACATGATTCGAAATATCGCGTACATTACACGTCATCACAGTCTATCTCGAATTCAGAGTCTGCCAGCAGGACGC
>NW_024706109.1:0-10349 GCF_018977255.1 Callorhinchus milii | reverse complement strand
GTAGTTCTGTGGTATCTACTTCCAGGGGCCGTTCTCAAGCACGGGTGGGGGGAGAGAGTTCCGAACGGACACTTTGTCTGATGGCGTGATGACGGCTGCACAGCTCAAATTAAGTGGGGGGGGGAGGGGGGCGGAGAAAGACGAAGAGAAAACAATTAGGAAAAATGACAATTCCCGATGATTGGGAATCGACATTGCTTCAATTTACCAGCGGTCTATTTGAAGTCAATCTCATGCAAAGTCAATGAAAATTGATCGTTCTCCACGTTGAGGAACTGAACTGAATGAAAGTGACTGGTGAACGCTTCCCCCTCCAAATTACGCTCGCGCATGTACAGCTTGAGCTGGCGGGTCCGAATGTTGTCATCGGCAGCCGCCATGGTGTGCGCACTGGTAGATGAAGGCCTCTCAACCACCATGCGTGAGACCGGTGTTGTTGGCTGCCGTGTGGCGACGTTGTCAGCAGAAGGCAGTGCAGCGTTGTACTGTACCATGCTCCGATGTGTGTGAGCACCGTCTTCACCAATCTGCGCTGACCAACTTGGTAAAGTATGAACACGTAACAGCGTAGGCAAGGCATCATCCAGCAGTGGATTGACAAAAAGGGGCTGCGTGCTCACGATTGAAACGTATATCGTGGGCTTAAGGACCGGCGAATCGTTACACGTGTGTATACGTATGTATGTTGAACTTCTTTCGCAACGTACGTAACCAAACGGAGGTGCGGGGCAAGGACAACAAACTAAACACAAAAAGCAGTTCTACACGCCAACACCCGAAACCCTCCCTCTCGACCCACCGCGCTGCCCCCCCTGGTGAATGTGTGTCTTTGATTCTGGAAAAAGGGAAAATATCAGATTGGATGGAGCTGTGTGGAGTTGTGTTTGTTGGCTTGCGCTCACAGGGAGACTTTTCGGACTCAGTCGTGCGCGATAACTTTCTTGGATCACGGCGGGAATAAAAAAAAACCGAAATGTTTGTTTAAAGATTGTAAGAGGTAGTACTGGTAGGATGCGGTACAAAAAATAGGCCGCCGACTGACTCTGCTGTATTTTTGTGCGTTCCCCTCTTGTTATGTACGTGTACCCCCGATTAAGAATGTTGAACTTTCACACCGTACGTAGCCAACCACGCTAATCAGAGGTGTGGGGGAAAGAAGATTAGCATCGGTTGGCTGCATAACGGTGCGACAGAAGTTAAATATACATATATACATTTCATCCCAAGTACACAGCTGAGGCGGTTGTCCGTTGGTGAACGATGTGATCAGTGGCTGCCTTGTCCATTGACAGACCTGCTCGTTGGTTACCGTATTATTGTTAGGGGGTTAGAGAAATCCGCCCGTGTGTGCATTGCTTTGTCTTCCTTGTGTTTTTGTAACGCGCCTGTTCCTATCGCCCCCGTTGAGCTGGTGACGGCGGAGGGCTCCCACTCGGACTCGGGCTCGCACTGCGCCGACAGCCAGGGCGAGCTGAGGCCGCGCGCCGGCGAGAGAACGGGCGGCATCGGAGACTCGCGACCGCCCTCCTTCCAGTGAGCATCGTGACGGCGCGTGACAGACGGGAGAGGGGCGGGGGGCATAGCGTGAACTGGCATGGCACTACCGTGGATGATCACAGGGCGAGGATCTTGGAATGGCATACACGTGAAATGAGTGCGACGTGGACTCGTGCCACGTACTCGCGGAGAGCGTGGCACGGATTGCGCAGGGCGTGACGCGAACTCGTAGAAGGCATGGCTCGGACTCGTGGCTGTAGTCGCACAGGTGTGACCTGGCAATAGCAGAGGATACATGAGAGCATTGCGTCCGATGCAGGCTCTGTGCAAAGGCCACTATTCACTCCGGCAATTTTTGGCTAATGTCACTGGCAATTGTTTCCGCGTGATTTTCTGTTGTAAAAAAATCATAGGTTGCCTTAATTCAGGCAAAATTGTTTCCTGCTCCACCCAGCGGGGCAACTTGGAATGGCAACTTCCAATCAGATCAGAAGTTGCCCGACCACCAAATGTTATGTGATCATTATGCAATTATTGTTCTTCAGTTACCTAAAATGTCATTGGCTATCCAAAACTCTATAATTCATGGCACATGTATCGATACAATGCTTCGTCACTAGATGTGTAATGATACATTGGTCCGTGAGTTAATATCGTTCTTGCCATCGATACATGCGTCAAATCGTTTGTAAAATAATCAACTTTTAATTTTTTTCTTCTCTGGTTGCCTGGTCCCTTCTGACCCACCAGAGGTCGCTGCATTTACAACATAAATTAGATTTGAAGCTTCGTGACTGCAGGAATTACTCTTTGGTTCTTTCGGTAAAGTCACGTAGAAAGAAATTAAATAATAATAGAATACGACGTTTCGATTGCAACACAAGCAACCATCATCAGGTACAAATGAATGAGAAAACAAACCTAGTAAACTTGGAAATATAATGCAATACAACACAGAGTCGGCCAACACAACAGTCAACACCCCACCTGGTTGATTACGTTCTTCCAAAGATTGCTAAATTTGAGAGAGAGACAAACACAGACACGGAGACACACAGACAGACACACAAGCAGATAGAGACTCACACAGAGACAAACAGAGAGACACACAAATTTAGCAATCTTTGGAAGAACGTAATCAACCAGGTAGGGTGTTGATTGTTGTGTTGGCCGACTTTCTGTGTTGTATTGCGTTATATTTCCAAGTTTACTGTGTTTGTTTTCTCATTCATTTGTACCTGATGATGGTTGTATGTGTTGGAATCGAAACGTTGTATTCTATCATTTAATTTCTTTCTACGTGACTTTACCGAAAGAACCAAAGAGTCATTTACAACATAGTTGAAAAAAAAATGAATTCCCTAACCGAATTTCAATTTAGAATTGGGACATTTCATTGCTTCATTAAGGGAGAGGGGCGAGGGAAAGAGTGAATCATTGCAGCTGTAGCCGTCTGCGATGCTTGACCTGAAACTAAAAACTAAGCAAATGATAGCTCATCAAGGAGAAGTGACTTATCACGTGGAAATTTCTCCCAGCCATATACTCTGCATGATTCTAAATGTGGAGGGGAAAACTGGAGGACCCGGAGGGTACCGTATGTGGTCGGATATCTGAAAAGCGGCTGCACTGGGCCTCCCCCTGCTGGCTAATGAAATGGAATGCACCGAGCCACCCACCCCCCCCCCCCCCCCCCGGGTATCTGACCCGGTGAAGACGCGAGTCCGAGGCGCTTTCCTCTTACACAACAACAACAACGGGGGGTGCCGCCTTGGTGGTTGGGAGTTAACGGTCTCTGGCAGCGTTTCGTGCATTTTTTGCGCCGAGAGAAAGGCACGTTGGGTTGGTACGCGGTCGCCCCCCCCCCCCCCCCCGTGAAAGGCTGTTGCCCACTCTTAGGCGTTGCCAAACGGTGCCATTCGGTTTATTTTGGGGGGGGAGGAAATTAAGGTGAACTCGTCAATATAGCTCGGGCCGTCGGAACATGGGCCCCGATCAATCCACTGCTGGATGATGGCCTCACCCCAAGCTGGTCACCTCCTTGAACAGTTCTGAAATGCAACAATAACGGCGTTCACAGCAATGCTGACATGTTGTCAGCCGTGTCTCCTTGGTGCGGCGAAATGTCACGCGCCACGCAGTCCCAGCTACATTATGTGCTCGTCAGTAAACCGTCTTAAACCACCACACCTCCGTACAAACTGAAGTTATTATGCTTAACTTTTATAGATATATGTGTATTGTGACAATGTGACTTTCTGAGCACTCAATAACACAATTACAAACTGTATGATGGGCTAAATAGGTTTTCGTGGAAATGATGTTGAGAACACTGATACACAGCAGGTTACCCTACCCCTCAACGCTCCCGCTATTTCGAGGACACTGTAACAACGCGAGGCACCGTGTGTGAGGCTGTAAAAACGCTACCCGAGGATTTTCACCCATTCCATTCCCTCCCTCGACCGCTCCTCTTTCCTCCTACCTCCTTCCCCCCTCGCCCTTCCACCATCATCGCCCCCCCCCTCCTCCCGACCCCGTTCAGCGGGAACACGGCCGGAGCCGGGAAAATCTGGACCGGAACACAACTGAGACGGAGTCTGTGGTATCGGCGAGGAGGGAGAGGGCACGCAGGAAAGACCGACACGATGGAGGTAACGCGTCGCTGTTTACATCGCTGTCATCCGCCAGGGTTATCAACCGATGGTTTAAAAAATATTCGAGAATCATTATTTTTTTATCTATTACAAAAGTCACGGAGTCGATAATCGTATCCACTTCAACTTAGTTGGGGGGGGGTGGGATTTGTATATATCGCGCGCTTAAAAGTTTTGGCCACTTGAAGCACCTTACATTAGAATCGGTATAATTATTTAACTGCAGGAACAAACAGCAAACAATACAAAAACACACAATAGGAGTGCAAAATCGAGAAAATGGTAGAAGCAAGTCACTAAATATAAGTAAAAAATACATTAATTATTGGTAAGTCCGATTTATCAAGATTGGGCAAGGCAGCAAAAACAACAACAACAAAACAGTGCCAGACCACACCAGATAACTCCACACAGCAGTATTCTCTCAATCAAGTGGCACATTAACATTGAACTACGTAATGATCAAAAACATCACACATCTCATCCCAGCCATCCCATGCGCCCATGTGTTCAGTCCAGTCCAAAGTGATCTCCACGAGCAACCATCCCACTGCGCGCTGGCTTGAGATTCTTCCTTTCCCATTAACAAAGCTTCAAACGCGCTTGTTAGAGCCGGGGAACACAGCTTCGCTTTGCATCTTCTGCATTTAAAGATGGGTTTGTTCAGGTGATGAAAATCGATTCGTTACACTCACGGTACACGAGCATTAATTGTACACGTGTGAGAATTGATCACGCGTGATCTTTGCAAATCAGATGCAAATAGGATATATGCTAAAAATATATTTATGCAAATAGACGATTAAAAATTGTATGCACACACAGAAAAAATTACTAATTTAAAGGTGATGCTCTGAATGAGACGAAAACATGGAATGCTTCACCATTTGAATCGGCCTCCGAATCGTGACATCTTCATCGAACCGCTGAGTCGGTAAGGGAGGTGCAAGCCATTACACGTATCTACACAACAGGAGCATTTTGTCTTATTTTCAGGTTATTTCCTTTTTTTAAATCCTTTATATTAAGTTCGCTTGCTTGCGTGCTTGCATGCTTGCTTACGACCGTGCAAACCTTTCTGTCGTTTTTTAACCCACTTCCCGTGATCCAATCGAGCTGACATTTTGCACACAGACTCGTTGTGCGAGACAATTAATGTTCGTGAAATTTTTTTCCAAAATTGTACACTGTTTAGGGAAAACAAATTAAATATTTAATTACCAATTGTTTAATACTGCAGACAATCATCTGACCCATAGGTGGCAGCCATCTCAAGCCAGAGGACGAGAGGACTCTAGCTGCCACGCATATAAAGGATTTAGAGTGAAAAACTTTGTTTTTACGGGTTATACTTATTTAAGGTGCAGCTACATCAGGTGCAACAGGAAAAGGGATAAAGTCCTAACCACGAAAGGGAGAGAGAGAACGAGCGAGCGGCGGTAAAAATAAAAAAGAACTCTAATGTGCGTTGAACCTGTTGGAAGCTGAAACGCCGGAGTCTTTGTGTGAAAAATAATCCGACGCTACTTTGAGGGCCACCGTTGCCCCGGGGAGGGTGGATGGTGGTGGGGGGGGGATGTTGGGTTGGTGAGCGTCTCTTAACGGCAGTTTATCATCGTCAAAAACCTCTCGCCAATATTTACGAGCCTTCCCCCACAACTCCCCCCCCCCTCACTGTTTGTCTTCCTAAATGCAAGCGCTCACCTTAAAATCTTTACAGTTGGAGCATCGAACGTTTTAACGGCATAACATCCAAACGGTTAGGCAATCCGCAGCGCTGTCGCTGGTCGTGTGCTAGGCGAGGTAAACCGCCCTCGCTTTCTCGGAGTGGATCGAGGACGAGAATGTATGGGGTCTGTTGCGCCAACTGGGAGATCGATGGTGGGGTGGTGTAAGAAGGTAGGGGCGGGGTCCGGGGTTTGGGTTGGCTGGATGTGTGGGGGACGGTGGAGCGAGCATTGCCCAACATGATCGGTGCCAAGTAGGCGACATGTTAACTACCTCGCCTGGTATACAGGAGGTCGTGCGGTTTGATCCCGACCCTGATGCCTGCTGTATATTTGGAGTTTGCATGTCTCTCTCCCCGTGGTCACATGGATTTTCTCCTGGTCCTCTGGGTTTTCCCTCCATTTGGCTGCTAGCAACTTCCACGTGATTAGCCACTTTTTTTTTGCTATCATCTGTGGCCAGCTCGCTTTTGAAAAAGAGCTATATAGCTCAGTGGTAAAATAAAATAAAAAATAGTTTGATCAGTAGGCGTGTAACGATTCACGATTTTACGAATTGCAGAGTTGTCGAGCCACAGACCCAAAGGTTCAAACATTAAAACGTCCAGCAACAAACAGCCCTATGAGAATCAAACCTGTAAACGATTACACAACCCGTCGTAACAAAATATTATCTCGTGCCGATGAGTCTAAATTCAAATGAAACGGGTCCGCAGTTGTCTTCCACTGTGGCAGTCAGTCGGTCACTTAGGCTCAAATTTATTTGGACGGTGACCTGAAAAAAGAGAACATGATGCACCACTTCAGTTGGTTGTTGTTTGCGTTGAATCGGCAGCGTGAGGGGAGTGATGTCGTGAGGGCAGTGATGTCGGGCGAGGGTTTGCTTAGCGTGGCGCTAAGTGGCTGAGGTGCGTGTGGGGGGGACGGCACAAGCCTCCTATTGTCGCTAGGAATGTGCCCGTGGCACGAGAGAGAAGGTGGTGGGGGGGTTGCGGGAGGAGAAGCCACGACGCTGGCTTTCTCTCCTTCATTCGCTCGCACCGTACTGTGTGCCCCCGAATTGGCCCAGCTAGGCTTTGCCTTACTCGGGTTACACGCTGCTGCTGCGTCGCTTCCATCTCCTCCAGCTCCTCCTCCTCCACCGCTTCACTGTGCTTGAAGAGTATCGTCCCGCGAGCATCTCCAGAGCGACAGCAACGTGCGCACCTGGGATATCGATTGGAAGACGACGACGACGGCACGGCGCATTGTTCCTGACGTCTCTTTCCGTCTTAAAATTCTTCCCGTTTAAAGGCATCAAGAGCCCCTTTTTAGACCCGTAGCATCCATGCTAATCGGAGGTGCGGGGGAAGGACAAGAAACAACATATTCTGCTTTATATATATATATATACGCACGCGGTGTGCGCTTTAAACATTGCGGTTTCGTGGGAACTCACCCACGCCACGACGCGTCCGTTGAAACAGGGCAGCTTGGCATTGTCGTCCGAGATCTCCTCCTTCACGACGCTGCAAGAACAAAGGGGTGGGACAAGATGCAGAAACGACACTTTACAATCGACGCTCAATTTGTCACTCAACATGTCCCAGGTCGTTGATAAAGACTGCGGAGGCTGGTTGTAATTACCAGCGAAACATCATACTCGAATTGTAATTGTTGCTGGTTTACTCTCCAACACATCGGTGTGCAGAACTAGTAACTAATTGGCACGTTCTGTTTACGTGACGAAACCTGACGAAATGGCTGCGCGTCAGGCGGTGGCGGGTTTAGCGACACATTTATATTTAGGCGATCAAACCCAAAACACCTCCATTATGGATATTGGTCGTGAAAGCCTACTATGTCTTAAATAGACTGGAGCAGGCACGCAACCAATAGCCACAGCCATAACGTGGAGCCACACTGGATATGGTGTGCCGGGTGCGCAATGATGCGTTCAGGTCATTGCGCGTACTGTATCAGTCGCGCAGCTCAAGAAAGTAGCTTCTCGTCAACCGCTCAGAAACCGCGTTATAACGGCGCACGCTCCGCGTGATAAACGGGGTGCGCATTTCGCGTTGTGCGAACCGCGTTGTGTAAACCCGTTTTGTGAACACGCTTCAAGCAAGAACTTACCGTAAATGTTACGAAGAAGATAACCATAGGCAAGGAAAGGTTTGGGCCTGGGCTAAAACAGGGGCAGGGGAGCCAACAGCACGAACGGCTGGAGGTAGGGAGTTCCATTTTACGGCAGCAGCAGAAGAGAAGCGGCAACTCCCCACCGAGCGGAAGTTGACTGAGGGTTTTGGCAGGAGGCCTTGGCTGCTGGATCAGAGAGGTCGTGAAGTCCAGCAGCGTGAGATGAGGGGGGGGAGAGACTAGAACACTGCTTGCTAACTTGTGCTGGCACGAGCAAAGACGGAACGGAACTTGACCACAGCACTGGCCAAGGTCAACAGATCCGCCAATGGCGGCACATGCACCGCTGAAGACTGCTGGAAAGGAACCATCGCCAGCCTTGGTCTCGCTTACACCAGAGGCTTTCTATGGCAATAACACGAAGTTGATATGGCACCTTTCAGGACCTCGCCAAATGTTTAACAAGCCAACCATAATCCCCAGTTACCACGAGCGAATTCACTCAAACGCAGCTAATATAAAAATAAAATAAAATTTAGGCATTTTCATGGGTGATGTAAACATGGGCATTGAATGAATGAATGGCAGTAAAGAGTTCCAAATGCCTGGAACATAATAGCAAAAGGTTATTAAACAGCCAGAGGGGTCCATTTTTAACTGAGAAAGGGAGTCTTGTCGATGAAGTGAATGATGTAGGACATAAGGAGATAAGATTTCAGTCAGGTGAGGAGGGAGCAAGGCACATTGAGAATCTTATAAACAATATGTACAACTTTTAAAT
Source organism: Callorhinchus milii (assembly GCF_018977255.1). Lineage (NCBI taxonomy): Eukaryota > Metazoa > Chordata > Chondrichthyes > Chimaeriformes > Callorhinchidae > Callorhinchus > Callorhinchus milii. Next base: position 1,569 of record NW_024706109.1, on the reverse strand, counting down.
ATATCTGAAAGCAAACCTGGAGCCAGCGACGCAGTCGCAACCAAACCACGACTGTAGCTTTAACGACTTCAACAGCTCCGCAGCATATCTCAAGTCACGGCACACACGCCAAGGCATAAAACACAAGCCCTACCACAGCAGTAATGCCACCACGATTCCCACTTCCGGATGGATGACCGCCCAAGCTGCATTGCAGTGCAAAATACATACACAGCCCTTCTGTTAATCCACTAATACACGAGGGTCTCCACATGCCTTGTGCATACCTCAGCGTGGGTTGCATAGGTGTGGAAGCATCGTGGGACCTGCTTTGCATGGTGGTGGTCACCCAATCAAAGCACTATCCAGGCCGAAAACCAGCTTGGCTTCAGAGATCCGAGGAGATCGCACGCATTTCGAGCAATTTGATCAGAGGCCTGGGAAATATAACCAGGTACGAAAAACAGTGCTGCGGCCATTCAGGAGGTAATCCCTTGGCACTTCAATGTTCTTTGTTCACTTTTCCCCCAATGCATGGCTATGGACGCCACCCATCACACTCATAACCACACTCCTCATAACCACACTCCGAGCCCCCCCACCCCGAGCCAATTCTGATTGGGAGGCTGCAGCGTTTCTGAGCACGGCGGTATTTTTCACCACGCTGCCACTTCACCTCCGCGTTTCACGACGGACCGTTTCCCTGTGAAGTAAGCGTCTTCTGTACTTGCTTGCACCCAACCATGCTTTCATCTTCTTGAGCTCTCTATCCTGCGGGCACCCACGACGGCTCACTTGGCTTCCTCCACTCGAAATACTCAAAAACAAAAACCCTCCTCCTCTATTCCAAGCACCCTTGGCACACACATCCCTCTGCACGTACAACATCTTGGGGTTCGGTCATTTCGATGTGCTTCGTATAGAACTTGTTCGCACCGTACATAACCAAACCTTGCTAATCAGAGGTGCGATTAGCACGGTTGACAACAAAGCTCTCTTTGCCCCGAGGCATGGTTCTGTCGCTACGTTTGCTGTAAGGACAGTTCGTTCTGCATTTTTTTGCTTGTCGCGCGAGAAACCGCGTGCCGTTGTCGTTCGTTTGACCCAGGTTTCCCTCGACGGCGGACAAGACTGCCGTTCTCGAAGGGTGCCTCCCCTCCTTCGATTTCGATCACGTGATCCTTTCCGTAAACGTCATGGCCGCCCTGGGTTGCCTCCAACCGTCACGTACTCCGCTCTCCTCGGAGCTTCCACCATCAAAGGCCAGTTTGGCACCTCCGGTGAGCACGGTTGGCTACGTGCGGCGCGAAAGAAGTTCAACATACAAGTTGTCCCATAATTCCATTTCTCCATCTAATGGCTGCTCTATCTCACCTCTTCCTTCAAAAGATTATTTTCTCTAGGCAGGTTCCATCTCTTCTCGCAATGTGCACAAAAAATGACAGCTTCTTCTTAACGACATCTTCGAGCAGTCGTCTTCCGCTACCTATTTTATCAAGCACCCATTCGCCTTTTTTTCCCTCTCAGCCCATGGTATTTTCTCAGCACACATTCAGAATACCACAGAAAATATCATTTAAAAAAATCTAT
>NW_024706108.1:0-14938 GCF_018977255.1 Callorhinchus milii | reverse complement strand
GCATATCAAGAGGAATTTAGCATATTTATGGGAAATGCAGGTATGTGATTAGTACTACTCCTTGTGAAATGCGTAGGAGGTGGGCAGGGGTTTAAAGTCATATTTATGCCCGTTGATTATGCAGGATTAGCAGCATCAAAGGGAGGGGATAGGGGTGGCATTAATAAAGGAATGTTAATAGTATGTAGCTGCAGTAACTAAACCACCACGTAAACAACTAAAGTATAAACTACGTAGACATCTCTAACGGCCAAACTGCCAGTGGCGCGAGACGCGGGGGGGCGTACAAGGTAACCACGCCCCCCCCGTGATGTCACAGCCATTAGCTCCTCCCCCATGCCCTCCCCCTCACCCCACGCCCCTCCGCCTCACCCCCAATCCCCCCTGCCCCCCTCGACCACCTTCAATGTCCCCCCCCCCCTCGAACCCCCCATGCCCCTCCCCCTCACCCCCATGCCCCACCCCCTCACCCCCATGCCCCACCCCTCACCCCCCATGCCCCCACCCCCATGCCCACCCCTCACCCCCCATGCCCCACCCCTCACCCCCCATGCCCACCCCTCACCCCATGCCCCATCCCCTCACCCCCCATGCCCCACCCCCTCACCCCCCATGCCCCACCCCCTCACCCCATCCCCACCCCCCTCCCCCATGCCCCTCCCCCTCACCCCCCATGCCCACCCCTCACCCCCATGCCCCACCCCCTCACCCCCCATGCCCCCCCCCTCACCCCCATGCCCCACCCCCTCCCCCCATGCCCCACCCCCCTCACCCCCCATGCCCTCCCCCCCCCACCCCCCATGCCCACCCCCTCACACCCCCCATGCCCCACCCCCCTCACCCCCATGCCCCTCCCCCTCCCCCCATGCCCCACCCCTCACCCCCCATGCCCCACCCCCTCCCCCATGCCCCTCCCCCTCACCCCCATGCCCCACCCCTCCCCCCCATGCCCACCCCCTCACCCCCCATGCCCCACCCCTCACCCCCATGCCCCACCCCCTCACCCCCCATGCCCCCCCTCACCCCATGCCCCACCCCCCCCCCCCCCCCCCATGCCCCACCCCCTCACCCCCCATGCCCCACCCCCCTCACCCCCATGCCCCACCCCCTCCCCCCCATGCCCCACCCCTCACCCCCCCATGCCCCACCCCCCTCACCCCCCATCCCCCCCCCTCACCCCCCATGCCCACCCCCTCACCCCCATGCCCCACCCCCTCACCCCCATGCCCCACCCCCTCACCCCCCACCCCCCCCCCCATGCCCCCCCCCTCACCCCCCATGCCCCACCCCCTCACCCCCCATGCCCCCACCCCCATGCCCCCCCCCACCCCCCCCCATGCCCCCTCCCCCCACCCCCCATCCCCCCTCACCCCCCATGCCCACCCCCTCCCCCCCATGCCCCACCCCCTCACCCCCCATGCCCCACCCCCCCCCCCCATGCCCCCCCCCCCCCCCATGCCCCTCCCCCTCAACCCCACCCCTCCCCCCCATGCCCCCCCCCTCCCCCCCATGCCCCTCCCCCTCACCCCCCATGCCCCTCCCCCCATGCCCCCCCCCTCCCCCCATGCCCCACCCCCCTCCCCCCATGCCCCTCCCCCTCACCCCCATGCCCCACCCCCTCACCCTCCATGCCCCTCCCCCTCACCCCCCATGCCCCACCCCCCTCCCCCCGCTGCCACTTCCGCTGGGGTCGAGTGGAGGCGGCGCGCGCTGTGCATTGTGGGTGGCGAGCGGCTGGTTTGGATTCCCGCTCACGGCCACCGTCAGTGGTCGAGCGAAAGCTTCTGAAGCGGCGGCTCGCTGGGCCTCCTCTACGTCGACTCAGCCTGAAGGTGAGAACCTCGCGCGGTGTGTCCACATCAGCAGTGGCGGCGGCGGTGGGAGGAGACAGAGGAGGCGCCTGGCCCACAGCCGTCACGTTCTGCGGAGTTCACGGCGCAGCTTCAAGCAGAGCTCGGCCCTGCTGCTGCTGCTGTTGTGGTTACATTATAGTTGTGGTTACATTATAGTTGTGGTTACATTATAGTTGTGGTTACAGTTGTTGGGTCGTGGTTATTGTTGTGATTATAGTTGTGTGGTTGTTACTGTGGTGGTTGTGCAGGTGGTGGCACACGAGTTAACCCATAGCACCAGGGTCTAGCCCTCCTCTTGTACCGAGCCAGGCAGAGCAGTCGGCCCATGGCACCTGAGTCTGGCCCGTGACCTCCTCCTGCACTTAGCCTGGCACAGCCGTCAATCCATGGCACCTGGGTTATTGTGGTGACGTCACCGCCACGTAGTGGTGAATGGCGACTGTTAATGTGTGTGGTCTTGTGTGTGAGTATGATGGTGAATGCGTGAGTATGATGGTGAGTATCATGGTGAGTGTGATGGTGAGTGTATCATGGTTGGTGAGTAATACTGAGTGTGAGTTTGACTAATTATCTTCCCTCTCGCTGTCTCTGCTTTCCCCCCTAACTACCTCGCCTGGTATACAGGAGTTTGAAGGTTCGATCCCGACCCTGATGCCTGCTGTATATTTGGAGTTTGCGTGTCTCTGTCTCTCCCCGTGGTCGCGTTGATTTTTCTCTGGGTCCTGCGGTTTTTCTCTCCACATTAAGAAACATTCGTTTAAAGTTTCGACTTAAAACTTTCGTGACTGCAGGAATTCATATTCTTGGTTCTTTCGGTCAAGTCACGTAGATAGAAAAAAAAATCTATTTTTTTTAAATAAAAAGAATAAGATGAATTGAAAATAATAAAAGCAATTTATTATATTTATTTTATTTGCATTACTAATTTTTTGGTTTTTTATTTACGTCACTTTACCGAAAGAACCAGGAATATGAATATTCGTTTAAAGTATTTGGCTGCTATAATTTACACGTGATGATGAGCCACTTCGTTGAGCTATTATTGGTGCCAAGTCGCTTCTGAATAAGTAATATTTAAAAGTACTTTTTTTTTTAAAAACACGCTTTAATTAAATTAAATGTACCACGACTCCAGGAAGTGGCCCCGATGCTTGCCAACGTCAGTTGAGCGTGGACAATTAGACCCAAGCCGAAACATAACATATAAAATGAATGTTTAAAACTACTTGTTTTTTTATAGAATGTAGTTTTGTCATCAGTATGACATAAGTATACCAAGTTTGCAGTCGATACCACATTGGGAAGTGGGTTAAAATTGAGTTGCAAGATTTGAGGATACAACAACAACAACAGAGTGAGTTAAATAAAAGCGCGTAATAAAAGAGATGTTTATCTCAGTGGACCTTACCTGGTGAAATGAAAATCGTTGAGATTTTAGTCTAGTTTTATCTCTCCTTCCCGAGCACAACAACAAGCAGGAGTAGTGGGAGGAGCATTCTCCACTAACGGTGCTTGTGCCAGGATATGTACGCCACAGATATCCATCACATAGAGACCCATAGAGTCATCACACATAGACCTATACACTCACTATGCACAGACCCTCAGTCTTGCACAGAGAACCATAGACTCACCACAGAGACCCATAGACTCACCACAGAGATCCATAGACTCATCAGAGAGACCCAAGGGCTCGCACGTGAATGTGTGGTGATTTATGTGAAGGTGGAGGGGGGTTACCAGCCCCTCGCACCCATCCAGAACTCCCTGTGGCCACTGGTGGCTGCGGGCGACGTGAGGTTCACAGCTGGTCAGGGTTGGCGCCCCCCCCCCCCCCCAAAATGGCATCTCTCACAACCACCGCTGCATTATCAACCGTCACCATTCGCCAATAAGTAACAGTGACGTCACCACAGCGCCTGTGCCAGGCCAGGTGCACTTTGAAGCCACGTGAAGTGGCGAAGGCTCGTTGACCGGAGGTCCTGGAACAGACCCAGGTGCCATGGGTTGGCTGACTGAGATGACTGGTACCAGTCGTCGGCAAAGCCCACTCAGCTCCACATCCTCCCGTACCGCGTCAGTCCACCTCCACTCCAGCCCATGCCGTGCCCGCCCAGCTCCCTCCATCCACCCACATACTTACCGGCTTACTCACGCACTCACCCACTCATCTGCTAACGCACCCACACAGGCTACGCAAAGCATCGTGATCAATTTACACCAAAATTTACTCTCAACCACTTAAACGACATATTCGTAAATGATGCGCACCCTAATCAGCCACTATGGCTGTGTGCAGGGTGTTGTGATGTCACGTAGTACGACGTTTTTCTTGCTCCCCCCCCCCCCTCCCGTTATAACGCGTTGTCTATCTATGGCCTCGTCACATTGGCCTTAATGGACGCGTGGTGATGGTGAAAGATGATTCGGCGGTGGACACTGAATTACCGGAGCCCCATTTAACATTCAGGTGACACGGGGCACGGTACGTGAAGAACCTCTTATGTCCTGTAAACAGACTTCTCTGCGTGGGATAGTTAACACCTCTTAATGCACAGACAACCGCCAACGCAGCCTCGCCTGCCGGAGGAGCTTGCTGATGATCGGATAGTGTTCAGATCTCTCAAGGATCTGTGAGCTACTCGCACACAAAGATCCCCGTGTAGCCTTTAACAGACTGTTGGGGCAAGTGCTTTATAACATCATCAAAGGGGTGCTGCCAATACGATGCAATCAAAATCACCGGATCAGAGATTTCCTATATATGGTCTTTGTTGATTGTGAATCGATACTGATTGTATTGATTCACTCAGTCGTTAGAGCAGCAAGCTCAAAATGTCCGATTTTATCTGAAAATTTCTGCGTTTCACAGATCATACAAAGCAACGGTATTGATGCCTGGTTTGTATGTACTTTTTTATTAAAAAACAAATGCATGTAGTCTATCAGACTTTTGTATTAAATCGCTCTGCAAAAAGTCATTTTGTATGCTAATAAATCAATGTTATGCTAATGCAAAATTTCATCATAGCCGCGACTCGGTTTACTCCGATGTGCAATGTCATCTTTATTTCGATCCTGTGAGTGTACAATTTTATATTAAACTTCATTTACTGAGTGAATACAAGACCACTTATATGATGATGTCCATTTTTATCATAGCTGTGATTCATTCAGCCATTCACTCACTCAGCCACAAACTCACTCAGCCACACACTCACTCAACGACTCACTCAACTACTCAGTCACTCACTCAGATATCACTCACTCAACCACTCACTCACTCAATAATTAACTCAACCACTCAACCAATCATTCAACCACCCACTCACTCAATCACTCAACCATCACGCTCTCACTCACTCAACCATTCACTCACTCAGCCACTCATTCAGCCACTCACTCACTAAACCACTCGCTCATTCAACCGCTCGCTCACTCAACCATTTACTCACTCAACCACTCACTTGCTCACTCAAGCACTCGCTCACTCAACCACCGCCCAACCACTCGCTCAACGACTAACTCTACCACTCACTCACTCACTCAACCCCTCACTCAACCTTTCACTCAACCCCTCACCAAACCACTCAACGACTCACCAGAATCCTCTCGGCTTGGGATCACTTAACATTCACTTAACCACTCACTAGAGCAACCACTCACTCACTTAATGACTTACTCAACCACTCAACCAATTACTTTCTCACTCACTCAGCCACTCACTCCTTCACTCAGCCACTCACTCATTTAGCCACTCACTCAGCCACACACTCAACCACCAGCCGCGCACTCACGAAGCTACTTACTCATCAACCACTCACTCACTTAATCACTTACTCAACCACTCAACCATCACTCTTTAACTCACTCAACCATTCACTCAATCAGCCACACTCACTCAACGACTCACTAACTTAACCGCTCAGCTGCTTCGTCACTCTATCTCAATCACTCACCACTCGCTCACTCAGCCAGTCACTCCCTCAACCACTAACTGACTGAACCACTCACTCAACCACTCACTCATTCAACCATTCCCGAATTCATTCAACCAGTCACTCAACCATTATGTCGCTGGACGAGTCCCACCTTGATGGGTCTGCGACATTTCTTTCCAGAGTATTGGCAAAAAACCACAAACATCCCAGAATCCTCTCGGTTTGGGGTCCAAATGTTGTCGCTTATATATCCCATGAGAAACATCGCATCGAATAAATGTGATTGGATTCTCTCCGCCTGGACGAGCAGAATTGAATATGTAAGCATCAGGGTTTGGATCAAACCTACAACCACCTGTATACCGGGCGAAGTAGTGATCTTCTCGTCACCCAGGTCGCCATAATCCATTCCCGTATCTCTTCTTCTGTGTGTGTGCTACAGGCGGGTGTCTCAGATTTGCCCAGCACCATGTGATGGGACTCCAGGGGCATGCTGGCGTTGCTCGCCAGGAGGGGCTGGGCAAGATGGCGTAGTCGCTGGAGCAGCTGCGGGCGCGGCACCGCCGCTCTCACCCTGGCGAAGTGCAGCAACACAGTGGAGCGGCACCAGCGGGACACCTGGACAACGCAGCCAAGGTGCGCGCCAGCCACTTGTTCACTCATCCACTCACTCACTCAGCCACTCGTAAAACCACTCACTCACTCATCCACTAACTTAAACCACTCACTCAACTACTCACTCAACCACTCACTCAACCATTCACTCAACCATCCACTTACTCAACCACTCAATCAATCACTCACTCAGTCATTAACTCAACCACTCACTCAACCACTCACTCAACCATTCACTCAACCATCCACTTACTCAAACCACTCAATCAATCACTCACTCCAGTCATTAACTCAACCACTCACTCAACCACACACGCATGCGCTCAAACACTCACTCATTGGTTCAAACACTCACTCATTCAAATACTCATTCAACCACTCACTAATTCACTCAACCACTCACTCACTGAACCACTCACTCGCTCACTCAACCACCCGCTCGCTCACTGAACCAATCGCTCCATAAATCACTCATTCAGCCACTCACTCAACCATTCACTCACTCACTCATTCACTCAACCAATCAGTCACTCAATCATTAATTAAACCACTCACTCACTCAACCCCTTACACATGGGCTCATCACCTGTGTCTCAACCATCTTACTGAGTAACGTAACTCTTTTTTTTAGAAGTGGACCTGGCCACAAATGATAGGTCAACAACGTGCCTTATGTGGAAATTTATAGCAGCCAACTACTCTAAACGCCTGTTCTAAATGTGTAGGGAAAATCCAGAGGACCAGAATAAAAATCCACTTGACCACAGAGAGAACATGCAAACTCCAAATATACAGGTGTCAGGGTTGGGGATCAAACCGACAACCTCCTGTATACCAGACGAGGTAGTTAACATTGTATCCGGGCAAGCCGTACATCGAGCTGGAGTGGACCATGTGGCCCATCCCTATCGCCGTGAGTGGCTCCCACTGTTGTTATTGTGTTCATATGTGTGTGGTCTGCTTGTGTGTATGCGTGTGCCGCACTGCGCTATGACCCAACATGACCAGGCTGTTGCCCCGCTCGCCCGACTCGTTGAGAGGCTTGCCCACCCCCCAGGGCGTTGTCGTGAAGATACCGCTGGGAGGAAGAATATCTCACAATACTGGAAGAGGTGAGGACTACACATAGAGTGGGTGATTAACTGGGTGGGTCTGTGAGTGAGTTGGTGGGGTGAGTCAATGGGTGAGTCGGTGGGTGAGTGGGTGAGTGAGTGTGTTAGAGATTGAGTGGGTGGTGGGTGATTGTGTGAATTAGTGGGTGGGTGAGTGAATGGTTGAAGTGAGTGAGTGGGGTGAGGGAGTGGCTGAGAGTGGGTTGGTGAGTGGATGAGAAAATTGGTGGGTTAGAGATTGAGTGGGTGGGTAACTAGGTGATTGGGAGGGTGAGTGGGTGAGTGGCTTAATGGGTGAGTAAGTCGGTGGGTGAGTAGGTGAGTGCCTGGATAAGTAAGTGAGTGTTATGGGAGCATGAAGTGGGGGATGGTTGACTAGGTGGGTGAATAGGTGAGTGGGTGGTGGGTGGGTGAATTATTGAGTGACTGTGTGAGTGAGTGCGTGGGTAGGTCAGTGCGATATTGTGTGGGGGAGTGGGTGAGTGAGGGCTTGAGTGAATAGGTTAATGGGCGGGTGAGTAGATTGTTGGGTGAGTGGGGTGGGTGAGTCAGTTAGTGGGTGGGTGAGTGAATATCGAAGGTTGAGCAGGTGAGTTAGTGTGTGATTGGGTGGGTGGGTGAATCAAAGAGTGGGGCACCACGGTGGCGACATGTTAACTACCTCACCTAGTATACAGGATTTTGTGAATTCGATCCCATCCCTTGCACCTGTATATTTGGAGTTGGCATGTTCTCCCTGGTGGTGTGGATTTTTCTCTGGGTCCTCCAGGTTTTCTCTCCATATTTAAATCAACATTCATTTAGAGGATGTGGCTGCAATGAATGTCTCCATGATAATCCACTCGTTAACCTATCATTTGTAACCAGGTCACTTCTGAAAAATATTAATTTAGTTATCTGAACCTTTTCTGGTAAAATAAAAAGATATTGTTTAATTTAGTTTATTGGGTGGGTGAGTGGGTAGGTGGGTTATTGAGTGATTTGGTGGGTAGGTTAGAGATGAGTGGGTGAATGGGTGGGTGTGTGAGTGGGGGTTGAATAGTTGAGTAGGTGAGTGGGTGAGTAAATTGTTGAGTGAGTGGATTAGAGATTGAGTGGGTGGCAGGGTGAGTGGGTTTGTGAGTGGGTTGGTGGGTGGTTTTGAATGGGTGAGTGGGTGGAGTGCCGTGGTGGCGAGCTTTAACTACCTCGCCTTTTATACAGGAGGTCGTAAATTCGATCCCGACCCTGACGCCTGTATTTGCATGTCCCGCGTGGAATTTTCTCCAGGTGCTCCGGGTTCTCCCTCCACATTTAAAAACATGCAATTATAGAATTTTGGCTATCACTTTATACGTGAAAAGCCACTTAATTGAGTTGAATATTTGTGGTCAAATGGTTTTTGAAAAATATCTATATAGCTGAGTGCCTTACCTGGTAAAATAAAAAAGCGTAATTTTCATTTAGTGTGCAAAGGAGTGGCTGGGTCGGTGAGTGGATGAGTGAGTGCGATGTTTGATGGGTGTTTTATTTTACTTTTATTAATTTACATTTTTTTTACCTACGTGACTTTACCGAAAAAACCTAAGAATAGTTTAATGGGTAGTAGGTCAGTGGTGGGGTGAGTGAGTGTGGGCTAGAGATTGAGTGGGTGGCTTGGTGAGTGGGTGAGTGTGTGCTTGGCTCGGTGGTTGAATAATGGATGGTTGAGTTAGTGGGTGGGTGTTTGAGTGTGTGTTATCGTGGGTGGGAGAGTCAGAGAGTGGAGTGCCATGTTGGCAAATTGTTAACTACCTTGCTGGTATTTTTAAGTTCGTAGGTTCGATCCAAACCCTGCTTCTAAAAACAATATATAGCTCAGCGGGCCTTACCTGGGGATTTTTTTTTTAGATTTAGTTAAGGGTGTTGGTGAGTGGGGGGTGGGTGAGTGCATCAGTGTGGGTTTGAGATTTAGTGGGTGGCTTGGTGAGTGGGTAAGTTCGAGTAACTAGTGGTTGAGTTAGTGGGTGGTTACGTTAGTAGGTGATTAAATTAGTGGGTGGGTCAATAATTACGTGGGTAGTGGGTGAGTGGCTGAGTGGCTGAGGGAGTCGGCGGGTGGTTGCTGGTGGGTGGGTGAGTAGGTGGGTTATAAATTGAGTAGGTGGCAGGGTGAGTGGATCTGAAAGTGGGTGAGTGAGTAGGTGCACGGCTGGGTGAGTTAGTGAGTGGATGGTTGAGTGAGTGGGTGAGTGTGTGGGTGCATGGATGTGTGGGTGGGTGAGTGTGTGTGGGTAGGAGGTTAGGTGGGTAGTGCGTGAATGGATGGGTTAGAAATCGAGTGAGTGGGTTAGTCACTGGGTGAGTGAGTGGATGGGTGGGTTTGTGAGCTTTGGTTAAGAGATTGAGTCAGTAGTAGGGTTTGTGTGTGGTTTAGAGATTGAGTGGTGGTTGGGTGAGTGGGTGGGTTAGAGATTGAGTGGCTCGGTGAGGGAGTATTGGGTGGGTGAAGTGAGTTGGTGGGTCGGTGAGTGCGTGGTGGGTGATTCAGTAAGTGGGTGAGTGAGGGGTTGGGTGAGCGATGGGTTGAGGGGTGTGTTTTTTGTTCGTGAGTTTGTGGGTGGGTGAGTTGGTCAGTTAGTGGTTGGGTGAGTAAGTGGGTGGGTGAGCAAGTGAGTGAATGGGTGTGTTGGTAGGTGAGTGTGTAGCTTGGTGAGTGTCGTAGGTGAGTGGGTCGGTGAGAAAGTGGTTAACGGAGTGAGTGGTTGGGTGGTGGGTGAGTTGTTGACTGAGTGGGGTCAGCGAGTGGGTGGTGAGTTGATGTGGGAGGTTGAGTGGGTAAGTTAGTGTGAGTTATTGGATGGGTAAGTCAGAGAGTGAGGCGCCAAGGTGGTGAGACGTGCACTGCCTCGCCTGGTATACAGGAGGTTGTGGATTCGATCCTGACCCTGTCGCCTGTATATTTGGAGTTTGCATGTTCTACACATGGTCACGTGGATTTTGCTGCAGGTCCTCCGGGTTTTCCCCTCTGCATTTAGAATCAACATGCGTTTAGAAGATTTGGCTGCAATAAATGTCTATGTGATAAGCCACTTCGTTTATCTATAATTTGTTCACAGGTCTATTCTGAAAAGGATCTATATAGCTCAATGGGCCTTACCTGGGGAAATAAAAAGTAGTTTAGTTTGGGGTAGGTGGCCTCGTTGGGTCGGTAGGTCTGTTGCAGGTCGAGTAGGTGGCAGGGTGAGTGGGTGAGTAGGTAAGTGGCTGGGTGAGTGGGTGGACTGGTGAGTGTGTGAGTTAGAGATGGAGTGGGTGGATGGGTGGGTGTATGATTGGGGGAGTGAAATGGTGAGTGGATGGTGAATGAATTGGTGAGTGAGTGGTCAGTGATGGGTGTGTAGGTGGGGTGCGTAGGTAAGTGGTTAGCAAGGTGTGTGGGTCTTTGAGTGGGTATGTGGCTGAATGGGTATGTGGCTGAATGGGTATGTGGCTGAATGGGTATGTGGCTGAGTGGGTATGTGGCTGAATGGGTATGTGGCTGAATGGGTATGTGGCTGAATGGGTATGTGGCTGAATGGGTATGTGGCTGAATGGGTATGTGGCTGAATGGGTATGTGGCTGATGGGTATGTGGCTGTGGGTATGTGGCTGATGGGTATGTGGCTGAATGGGTATGTGGCTGAATGGGTATGTGGCTGAATGGGTATGTGGCTGAATGGGTATGTGGCTGAATGGGTATGTGGCTGAATGGGTATGTGGCTGATGGGTATGTGGCTGAATGGGTATGTGGCTGAATGGGTATGTGGCTGAGTGGGTATGTGGCTGATGGGTATGTGGCTGAGTGGGTATGTGGCTGAGTGGGTATGTGGCTGAGTGGGTATGTGGCTGAATGGGTATGTGGCTGATGGGTATGTGGCTGAATGGGTATGTGGCTGTGGGTATGTGGCTGAATGGGTATGTGGCTGATGGGTATGTGGCTGAATGGGTATGTGGCTGATGGGTATGTGGCTGAATGGGTATGTGGCTGATGGGTATGTGGCTGTGGGTATGTGGCTGATGGGTATGTGGCTGATGGGTATGTGGCTGAGTGGGTATGTGGCTGTGAATGGGTATGTGGCTGAGTGGGTATGTGGCTGTGAATGGGTATGTGGCTGATGGGTATGTGGCTGAGTGGGTATGTGGCTGAGTGGGTATGTGGCTGAATGGGTATGTGGCTGAGTGGGTATGTGGCTGAGTGGGTATGTGGCTGAGTGGGTATGTGGCTGATGGGTATGTGGCTGATGGGTATGTGGCTGATGGGTATGTGGCTGAGTGGGTATGTGGCTGAATGGGTATGTGGCTGAATGGGTATGTGGCTGAGTGGGTATGTGGCTGAATGGGTATGTGGCTGAATGGGTATGTGGCTGAATGGGTATGTGGCTGAATGGGTATGTGGCTGAATGGGTAGGTTAGTGGGTGGCTGCGAGTCAGAGAGTGGAGCCCCATGGTGGCGAGATGTTAACTACCTTACCTTTTGTAAAGGAGGTTGTGGGTTCGGTCTCGATCTTGATGCCTGTATATTTGGAGTTTGCATGTTGTCCTCGTGGTTCATGGATTTTTCTCCGAGACCTCTGGGTTTTTTGTGGCCACGTTGCTTCTGAATAAGATCTGTATAGCTCTGTGGGCCTTGCCTTGTAAAAAACAAAATTTAGTTTACAGTTAGGTGAGTGGGTATTTGAGTGCGTAGGTGGGTGAGTGAGTTGGTGGGTGGTTAGGTTAGTAGGTGAGGGCTGGGTGAGTGAGTTGTTGGGTTAGATATGGAGTAGGTCATAGTGTGAGTGGGTGGGTTGGTGCGTGAGTTGGTCAGGGAGTGGGTGGGTGAGTTAATGGGTGGGTTGTTGGGTGAGTGAGTTAGTGAGTGCATTTGCAGGTGGGTGCGTGGATGAGTGGTTTAGTGAGTGGGTTAGAAATTGAGTGCGTGGCAGGGTGAGTGGGTTTGTGAGTCGGTTAGTGGGTGCTTTAGTAGTTGAGTGGGTGAGTCAAAGAATTGAGCGCCACGGTGGCAAGATGTTAACTACCTCGCCTACTATACAGAATGTTGTGGGTTCGATCCCGACCCTGACGCCTGTATATTTCACTCCACATTAGAAACATGTAATAAGAGGAATTGGGTGCAATAAATGTATACAGCGACTTTGTTGAACATCATTTGTGGCGATGCTTCTGAAACCTTTATAGCTCAGTGGGCCTTACCTGGTAAAAGAATATCTCACATTACCAGAAGAGGTAAGGACTACATATAGAGTGGGTGATTAACTGGGTGGGTCTGTGAGTGTGGGTCAGTGATCGAGGAAGTAGGTGAGTGAGTGTGTTAGAGATTGTGGGTGATAGGGTAAGCCATGGGTGACGTGAGGTGGGTGTGTTGTTTGGGAGTGAATAGACGAGTGGTTGGGTGAGTGGTGGGTGTAGGTGAGTTGAGTGGGTGGCTGAGTGGGTGGGTGAATGGGTTTAGAGATTGAGTGGGTGGTGGGTGGTTGGGTGAATGAGTGGGTGGGTGGGTTTGTGAATGGTTGAGGTGAGTGAGTGGGTGGGTCAGCGCATGAGTGGGTGTGAGTGGGTGAGAGGTGGGTTGGTGAGTTGGTGAGAGGATTAGTGAATTGGTGGGTTCGAGATTGCGTGGCTGGGTGAGTGAGTCGGTTAGAGATTGAGTGGGTGGCAGGGTAAGTGGGTGGGTTGCTTAATGGGTGTGTGAGTGGGTGGATGAATAGGTGAGTGGACAGGTGCATGGTTTAGTGGGTGGGTGAATAAGTGAGTGGGTGGGTGAGTGCATTGTTGCGTGAATGTGTGGGTGGTTGAGTTTTTGGGTAGATGGGTGTGTGAATATGGGAGGTGAGTTCGTGTGTTAGTGGGTGGGTGAGTCGGAGAGTGAGGCACCATGGTGCCGAGATGTTAACTACCTCGCCAGTATACAGGAGGTTGTGGATTTTATCCCAGCCCTTCCGCTTGGATATTTGGAGTTTCTATGTTCTCCCCGTGGTCGCGTGGAATTTTCTCCAGGTTGTCCCTCCACATTTGAACATGCATTTATATAATTTGGTTGCAATAACATTCTACGTGAAAAGCCACTTAATTGAACTGTCATTTGTGCTGAGGTGGCTTCCGACAAATCTATAGCTCAGGGCCTTACCCAGTAAAATGAAAAACAATTAAATATTAGTTTATTGTGTGGATGAGTGGGTGCGTGCGTGTGGGTGGGTGCGTGGGTGGATGAGTGAGTGGATGGGTTGATGCGTCGTAGGTGAGTCGCTGAGTGAGTGAGTGGTTGGGTGCATGAGTGTGAGTTAGAAATTGAGTGGGTGGCTTAGTGAGTGGGTCAGTGTATGAATGGCTCAGTAGTTGAGTGAGTGAGTGGGTGATTGAATGAGTGGGTGAGTGTGTGGGTTAGTGGGTGGGAGAGTCAGACAGTGGGGCGCCATGGTGGCGAGATGTTAACTACCTCGCCTGGTATGCAGAAGGTTGTGGGTTTGATCCCGACCCTGACACCTGTATATTTCCCTCCACATTTAAAATCAACAACATTTATAGGATTTGGCTGCAATACATGTCATAAGCCACTTCGTTGACCTATAATTTTTAACCAGGTCATTTCTGAAAAAGATGTTTAGCTCTGTCGGCCTTACCTGGTAAAATAACCACAATTTAGATTTAGTTTAGTGTGTTGGTGAGTGGGCGGGTGAGTGCGTGGGTGGGTGGGTGAGTGGGTGAGTGGCTCGGTGGTTGAGTTAGTGGGTGGTAGTGGGTGGTTGAGTTAGTGGGTGGTGGAATGTTTTGGTGGTTGAATTATTGGGTGGTTGAGTGATGGGTGGGTGGGTGAATAATTACGTGGTTAGTGGGTGAGTTGCTGAGGGAGTGGTTGGGCGAGTGGGTGGGTTAGAAATTGAGTGGGTGGCATGGTGAGTGGATGTGTATGTGACTGGGTGAGTGTGAGTGGCTGGGTGAGTATGTGAGTGGTGGATGAGTGAGGGGTGAGTGTGTGATGAGTGGTGTGGTAGGAGGTTACGTGGGTAGTGGTGGGTTGAGTGAGTGGGTTAGTGACTGGGTGAGTTGTAGTTGAGAGAGTCAGTTTAAAAGTGAGTTGGTGGGTTAGAGATTGACTGGCTCGGTGAGTGAGTGCTGGGTGGGTTAGTGAGTTGTTGGGTGGGTGAGTGTTAGTGGGTGGATGATCGACTGGGTGGGTGGTTGAGTGAGTAGATGGGTGGGTGGGTTGCAGTGACGTGTGGTGAGGTCAATGGCTGGGGAGGCACTGGCTTGTGTCAGAGCCAGATTCACACACTGAGGGGGACGTGGCCTCACGGAGGGGGGCGTGTTAGATGCATCCCCCTCAGTGAGGCAAATGTGATGGCTACCTCCCCTGGTGCTTTTTCATTGCAGTTTCATGACGAGACCAGCGAGCCTAAATATCTTTATACACATACGTG
>NW_024706107.1:0-14959 GCF_018977255.1 Callorhinchus milii | reverse complement strand
CACACACACTCACCCACCCTCACACACCTTCACACATCCCCTCTCACATCCTCTCACACACAACTTCACACATACATTCACTCTCACACACCCTCAGAGGTGTGTACCCCTCACACGCACCCTCACACACACCCTCTCACACACTCACATGCAGCTCTCACGCAAACCCCTCACATACATCCTGATACACACCCTCACACACAGACACACGCACGCCTCAAAAACACACTCACAGACACACCTCACACACATCCTCACACATAGCTTGACACACACCCTCATACAATCCCTCTCACTCCACCTCAGACACTCACGCGCACATACGCCCTCAGGGACCACCTCACACAAACCATCACAAAAACCCTCCCACACGTCTTCACATAACCATTCACACAAACCCTCACACACATCCCCACACAGACCCTCACAAACCACTCTCACACGCCCACACACACAGCCTCACAAACCCTCAAACAGAAACTCAGACAAACCCCTCACACCCACCCCTCACAAACCCTCAAAACCCCCCTTCGCACACACACTCACACACAATCACATACACTCTCACACACACACCCCTCACACATCCTCACAAAAACACACACACGCTCTCACACACACAGCCCTCACACATCCACACACAAACGCTCACATACATCCTCACATATCCCCTCACGCATCCCCTCGCACAGATCATGACACAATCTCTCACACAAACACTCACACACACCACACACGCAACTCTCACACACAGATTCCCACCTAACCGATCACACACACCCTCACAAACAACCTTGCACACACCGTCGCACACACTCACATCCTCAAACACACACCCTCACAAACACCCTCAAACACCCTGCTGACAGGCACACCCTTACACATCCACTCACACACACACCCTCACAATTATTCGCACACACATCCACTCACACACACCCTCACGCGGAATCTCACACATTCCCTCACACAGCCTCTCACACACACCTTCATAAAACCGCTCACACACCATCTCGAACACACACCCAAACAAGAACCCTCACGTACACACTCACACGTATCGTCACACCGACTGTGACCCTCTGAGCTGGATTGTGTCCCCAGCTTTAGATGTGTTCACACACGGTCTGAGCTCTCAGACGTCCCCTCACTCCACTTTGTGTTGTTTCTCTCTCTCAGCTCCGGCCTCTCTGACTCTGGATCCTGACACAGCGCATCCCTGGCTCATCCTGTCTGAGGACCTGACCAGCGTGAGGACCGGAGACACACGGCAGCAGCTCCCTGACTCCCCGAAGAGGTTTGATCCTGTCCCTGTGTCCTGGGGTCTGAGGGCTTCACATCGGGGAGACATTACTGGGAGGTGCAGGTGGCCAACAAGACTGAGTGGGATGTGGGATTGGCCCGAGAGTCTGTCAACAGGAAAGGAAAGATCACACTGTCACCAGAGAACGGATTCTGGGTTGTGAATCTGAGAAACGGGGATGAATATCAAGCTGGTGCATCACTCTCCCGCCTTTCCCTGAGAGAGAGACCCAGGAAGCTGGGAGTTTACCTGGACTATGAGGGGGGAGAGGTGACATTTTACAACGCTGATAACATGTCTCATCTCCACACTTCACACAGACTTTCACTGAGAAACTTTATCCTTACTTCGTCCCGGTTTGAATGACGGCGGCAAAAATTCTGATCCTCTGAGGATCTGCCGAGTGACAGATTAATGAGCAGGAAACCCTCAGCCATGACCTGTGTTTGGCTGTGATGGCCAACAGTCTGTGCCTTTTATAATCTGTTTCCTTATACAATAAAGCTTGTAGTTTATATGACACCTTTCACACTGGGACCGCGGCTCAATCCTTTCTCGGACTCGACTGTGAAGCGTCTGTTGTGTTTGTGAGCGAATAAAGAGCTAATTTGCACAGACAAAAGTCTAAAGTAAGTCATCTGTGACACAATGAACATCAGGCTGGAGCTTTCAGCTCCTGATCTCGACAATAATAATCCCCACATTGCACACAGCTCCTCTTGACTTCTGCCAGACGTCTCAAAGCCTATCCCAGGCTTTATAAATCTGCGTTAATCCCAATGATACCCATGGGGTTTATCATTGGCTTTCTGTTTAAATAATAAAGCGCTCTCTGTGTACAACACGGGGAACGGTTTTAAAAACCCCCATTTCCGCGGTGTTTCAAGTGCAATAGTTTAATAAACCCCAATGTTTGCGTTAATCACAATGATATAAATACGGTTTTGCGTTAACTTTGGGTTTTGATTGCAATCCCACAGCCGGGGACAAACACGGGAAACGGGTGTAAATTCCCTCCAGATCATCGGGGTTTAAAGTGCATCAGTGCAAAATATTCCCAATTCTGCATTAATCCCAAATATATAAACCGCTTTTTGCATTAACTCTCTCCCTCTCTCTCACACTCACTCTCACTTTCTATCTCTCTCTCTGTCAATCAGCTGCTGGAGGCTTTGCTACAAACAGGAGACAAATAGGGGCGGGCTGGGTTGGGGGCGGGCCGGAGCTGGGGCGGTGTCTGGGTTTGGGGGCGGGGCTGAGTTCGGGGGGCGGGGGCGGGGCTGGGTTCGGTCAGGGGCCAGTGCAGGATTTTGATCTGTTGACCATATTTGGGATTTAAAGCGAGGCCGTCACTGTCTTGAAAGGGAGAGGAGGTTTTTTGGGGTTAAAGCCCTTTTTATAATAATAATAGTAATCCTTGTGTTTGATCCAGTGTGTTATCACGTCTTCGGAACGTCTCAAAGCGCTTCACAGTATATACCGTAAACTGTCTCTGTAACAGGTCCTGTAGCTCAGTGGTTAGAGCCCTTGTGGCTCAAGCCAGAGACAGGGTGTCAATCCCCGATTGAGGGCGAAACCTTGTGCAAGTTTCCTCGCTATGCACAGACACACCAAGACACACACACAGATTGAGACACGCGCACACAGGCACACACAAAGACACACCCCGATACACATCCCGTCAGAGACACTCATACACAGAAACACAAACACACAGACACACAGACAAACAGGCACAGAGAGACGCACAGACATACACAGACACACAGCCCGGGACAGGCAGAGATCGCAGTGTCCACCCAAGTGTCCATCACACAAGATTGGCTTGATTCCCACATTGGTTGCCAACCTCCAGATCAGCTCCAGGAAGACCCTGTTCACCTCACCTTGAAGGAGTAGAAGGGATATTTTTTACTAAACACGCGCTTTTAGGCGTTTGTAAGACGTGAACTGCCCAATATCGAATGACAAGATTATTACCATTATTATTAGGTGTCCTGAGAATACTGTGGGCAGTTACACAGTGCTGCACCGCCATCTCGTGGCAGTAAAGTGGTGCTGCAGGGTTTTGGACGGGGCAAGTGAAGGATGTCACTCTGTAACAATAATAATAAAAATAATAGTAAATCTTGCATTTGATCCAGTGCCTTATCACATCTTCTAGACGTCTCAAAGCGCTTTACAGAATATGCTGTCAAGTGATTTGACTGTACATATGTGGATGAAACGCGGCAGCCAATTGCGCACAGCAGCGACCCACAAACAGTCATGGATTGAGCGATCAAATTACCATTTTTTTTTCTTGATGGATCATTATTTGGCATTGATACACCCAACCACTCCCAGTGTTTCTCCTTTATACACACAGACCTACACACAGTAGGTCTCTTCTGTATAAACAGCCACTTCCAGTGCCTCCGGTTGTATACACACAACCTCTCCCAGCGTTTCTCTTTTACACACAATGTAATGGAGAAACTACACACCTTCACACCTACCTCTCCCGCTGTCTCTCTTGTATACACACAGCCTCTCCCAGTGTTTCTCCTGTACACGTAGCCTCTTCCCGTCTCTTCCACTGTATAAACCAACCTCTTCCACTGACTCACCCTGTATATACACAGCCACTGCCAGTGTCCTGCCTGTATACACACAGCTCTCCCAATCTTTCTCCTGTACAAACAGCCTCTTCCAATATCTCCCACATACACACAGCCTCTCCCGATGTCTCTCCTGTACAAACACAGTATAAAAATATAAATAACTTTAATATTATATATTATGTAAATATAAGAATATAATTGCAGTATATAAAACAATTGTAGTCTTCTGACACACTCACACGCTTGAAGGAAAGCAAAATAATTCAGCAAAGTCTTTTGCAAACTTAATCAGCCTTAAGTTATGATTAACACATTGAATCAGCCTTAGACAGGTATTACCTGATTTCTATCACGACTGTTGTAGAAAATCTCTTATTTCCAAGGGTAGAAATGACGGATTTGGAATCAAGCAAATTTATTTTGCCAATAATTTAATTTCTATTTGCACAATAAAAATATTCATAATTGGAATATCAATCACTATCAAAAAAATCCATCAAAAAAATTATATAAAACTGCAGACAGTATTTTGATTTAAAGCGAGTCCGCCCTCTTCTTAAAGGGGAGACGTGTTTTTTCGGGCGATTCAAAAGTCTTTTTGTAACAACAATAACAATAATAATTGTCTTTATCCCAGCGCCTTATCAGGACTTTGAGACGTCTCAATGCGCTTCACGGGATAGTGTCGTGACTCAGTTTTTGCAGGATTCAATGCAAAGTGTCTTTGTAAAGTGTCCTGTAGCTCAGGGGGTTAGACACACAACCACACACAGTCACACACATATACACACAGAGAGAGAGACACGCACACACACACACAAAGGCACAAACATACACACACAGACAGCGATACACACGAGCATCAACGCAGACAGATGCAGAGACAGACAGATGACAGACACAGACACAGACACAGGCACACAGACACAGAAACGCAGACACAAACACACACAGAAACAAACAGACACACACAGACAAACACGACACACACACAAACACTGTCACAGTAATACACACACTGACACACACACACAGACAGGCACACGCACACACACACACACACACACACACACAAACACACGCACACACACACACACACACACACACAAACACACGCACACACACAGCCCGGGACAGGCAGAGATCACAGTGTCCACCCGAGTGACTATCACTCAGGAATGGTTCCATTCCACATTCGTTGCCGAGCTCCAGATCAGCTCCAGGGAGAATCTGGTCACCTCCCCTCAAGGAGGAGAAGGGATTTGGCTAAACAAGCGCAGCGCTTGCAGGCGTCTGCAAGACGTGAACAACGCAATATCAAATAACGAATTATTATCAATATCATAATTACTCAGAACATTATGAGCAGTTACACAGTACAGCACCACACTCTGGTACTGTGGTAATGCACGTTTTTATTTGTAATTTGAACCCAGACTGAATCACAGCAAATGATTATTTCCCTCAAATCCACAACAGCCAACAGGAGAGATGGAGAACCAATGAATTGCGATCTGTGTCTGACCGCTCTCTGGCATTAGATGGTGATAACCAGACCCAGGAACTGAGCAACACAATTAATGTCATGGGATTCAGTGCGAAACTGTTTATTGACATGAACACATGAAAAGGAATGAAAATGGATTCGTCAATTATAAGCCAACACCGAGGAGAATCTCCGAGTCCCGATCCTCCGTGAAGGAGGAGAAATCAATGCAGTTTGTTTGTTTGATTGTTGATGAGAAACTGCGAACTAACTCGGGATCTCTGTCTGTTTTGCGGCCTTGGACGTCCAGCCGACATGAAAGACTTTTACACCACGTCATGTTGTTTCTCTCTCTCTCTCTCTAACACTTTCTCTCAGACTTTTACACTCTCACTCTGTCTCTCACATTCATTATGTCACTCTCTCTCTCTGCCTCTCATACACTCACTCACTCTCTCACTCTCTCCATTGTAGACAGGCAGAGTGCATGTGGGAGAGAGACAGTAAAGGAATGAGTGACTCTCTGTGTTCATGGACCTAACATTTAAGGAGGTTGTTATCCCACAGCCACAGAGCGTTCAGAGAGAGTATCTGTGCATGTGGTAGGAAGAGGAGACGGGCAGTAGAATTCACATGAATGCGTGGCATTAACACACGTGTCCGGTCAGGGTGATAACTCTGTGGAGAGGAGCCAATGCTCAGTGGGACACCGATAAGAGTTCCAATGAAACTGTCATTGGGGACAAATCCTTCAAAGGAATAGACAGATATTTCTCCCGTGGTCACAGAAGATGAGGATGCAGCCAATGCCACAGCATCGGATAAGATGGCAGAGAAATTGTTTTGGTCAAGAATATACCGAGAGAAATTACTACAAAACAATCTGTGCTCAGGGTAGATAAGATATCCGGACAGGACGGGATGAACCGTAGTCCACTGAAGGAAATAAGTGGGGAAATATCGGCGGCTCCGGGAAAAAAATCTCTCATTTCTCTTTGGACACCAGTGTGCTGCCAGAAGTCGGAATTGATGCAAATGTTAGTCCACTGTACAAAAAGTGGCAGAAGGTTAAACCCGGTAACTGTAGGCCAGTCAGACTCACTTCAGTCGTGGGGAAACCTCTGCAGACTGCAATCTGGGAAATAATACATTCCCACAAAGGAAATTATGGTTTAATATAGAAGAGCCAATGCGGACTAACCAACCGGATAAAGTTTTTTTATGAAGTAACGAATAGGGTGCAGTAAGGTTCCACAGTTTGTGTTGCTACGCATTTTCAAAAGGCGTATCAGATAGTATCATATATGACACTTGTAACCAAAATAGAAGCCCACGATTTTAAAGGGACAGTGGCAGCTTGGAAACAGAGTTGTCTCGGATACTGAAAGCAGAGTGTCGAGGTGAACGGCTATTATCGTTCCTAACATGAGGACTTGCAGATATGCAAACCATGCTGCAGGTGCAATCTATCGAGTGATATGCACACATGTGTCATTGCCAGTTGACTTTTGTACACTGGTTCAACCTATAAAACCCAGTACACTGGCAGCTTTTACATAGACATTTCGACACCCATTGATGGAAAGGATATACGAGGTTGCACTTTCAGTATGCAGTGGTGGTCGCCTGTGGTCTGTATTGGGACCACTACTGTTTTGCTTTATTGTTTTGTTTTGCTGTATGGGAAACATAGTGTGCACAAGTTAACTGGCAATGGCACATGTATGCATATCATTCGACAGATTGCACCTGCAGCATTGTTTGCATATCTGCAAGTTCTCACATTAGGAACGATAATAATGTGTTGGAATGGAAACAGAGGAGATGTACCAGAATTATACCAGGGATGTGGGCCTGTTCCGTAAATGGTTCATTTAAGTTACCTGATGATTGGTGGCCACCTGACTGAAGACCGTGCAAATATCTAAGCAGTCCAGAGCAGCCAAAATACACTGAGAGATTGAGCTCGGCTGTAGTAAAAACTTGAAAGCTGGTCAATAAGGGCAGCATCTGGCAAAGAATTTAGCAACTGTGCTTCTAGCCAAACCTGAGAAGATTTGACGTTGTATCACTGGGCACACAATAGGAGGCAAAGGATGGACAGAATGTGTACACACAGCGCAACGTGTGCTGATGATCTCAGCTGTTAGACGGATAGGTGAGCAACAAAAATGATTCAATGAATGGAGGGCCTGGACGATGAGGTGTGGATAAGTACATTGGCCATGTTCACACCGCAAAAGATATGTTTGGGAGTCGATTGCTGCCTTTAGAAATCTAAATGGTGAAATTCAGAATAAGTTTACACAACTATTATTTCAGTCAGCGAATAGTTAATCTGTGGAAAATGCACCCGAGGGAGTCAGAGGCTTGAAGCAGCGAGTGTTGGTTTTTTGAAACACGGATCTCATATTTTCTCTTATGAAACAACATTGTGTGATTTAGCAAACAGAGAGATTGCATAACAGGTGCATTCACTCTGTGATAGTTTGGGACAATATTGGTTTCACTCTCATTGGGTAAGACAAATCTTTGTGGTGGTTGTTGGGCCAAGACAAGACCAGCACTTTCGTTATACCCAACCCACGACCCTGGTAACGAAAACAGTCTGATAACAGTGACCTCAGCAGCCATTCATGCCCTCTTCTGCAGGGTGGCAACTTCCAGAGACTACAGTCTTCCCGAGAAAAAATACGTTTTCACTTAGAAATATATGGTTCAATAAAAAACAGCCAACACGGTCTAAGTTTTTTATGGTGTAACGAAGAGGGTGGAGGAGGCTTATACAGATCGTGCAGTTTATATGGAATTTCAAAAGGCTTATAGTAAAGTGCTATAAAAGACACTTGTTACAGAACAGAAGCCCAAGATTTTAAAGGGACGGTGGCAGCATGGAAAGAGAATTGTCTCGGATAACGAAAGCAGAGAGTGGTGGAGAAAGGTTGTTTTTCTCTGTAGAGGGAATTCTGCAATGCTTTCCCCAGTGATGTGTATTGGGACCACTGCTGTTTTTGATCCGTGTATATATGAAATTTCTATTGTAGTAACACAACGTTAGCGAATAGTATTTCTATGGAAAATGCACCCTAGGGAGTCAGACGCTTGAAGCAGGGAGTATTGACACTTTGAATTACGGATCACATAGTTTTCTGTTATGAAATAACATTACGTGATTCAGCACACAGTGAGATTGCGCAGCAGGTTCATCCACTGTCTCACAGTTTGGGACAATGTTGGTTTCACTCTCACTGGGTAAAAACAATTCGTTTTGGTGGATATTGTGCCAGGACAAGACTATCCCTTTCTTTATATCCAACCCACGGGCCTCGTAACGAAACCCGTCTTATAATATTGACCTCAGCCACCATTCATGCTCTCTGATCAGAACCCACAACCACAGTCATTTACTCAACTTGTAACTGGACTGACTCAGACACAGGCTCACCCTGACCATTACACGTGTTAGATTTCATTCCAGCTTTCTGTTGTCCAACCCGTCACCTTAACGCTGTCTCATGCCCCATGAGATCCTGACAAGCTCCCCCAAGTAATCCAGTCAGCAGGTCGTAGCAGAAGAGGAAAATTGTTATTTCACAATCATTTGTGCAAATATCCTATTCCCAGTGGAGACAGTTCTGGGATATAAAGACTGGCAGCTTTGAGTGTCCAGCACTGACAGCCTATCCGCTGGCGGTACAAAATGTTGAGGGCTGTAGCCTTCATTCCGTGGCAGTACCTGCCAACACTTTTTCGGATAATCATAGTTTATTATCCTATTCTTGCAGCTATTGGTATTGCAGGTAATTAGTTAGATACAAATATTACTTGTATCCCGATGTACCAGAAGTTTGCACATGGCACATACATCTACTTCTACTTCTCCAGCTGTGACTTCTGTTCCGCTGATGTCGTTTTTGATGTCTCTATAAAGATAAGATATTATCGTTTGCTGAACCCTCTCCACTCTCGCTGTGAGACTGATAGTGTGTCTCTTCTTCTTTGAGGGTCTGCTCGTTACTACGTGTGTTACAATGGTGACCGTAGGTACAGTCCTAAAAGAATATCTTTCGGTCTGATCTGACGGTCGCTCAAAAGGGTGTGAGTTGGAGACATTGAGCCTCCAGAGTTTCAGGTCACATTGGCTTTAAGAATGTCTGGCGGTGAGGAAGTATTGAGCAGATCAGCGACCCAGTTCTGTCAGTATGTTGAGAGACAGAGGTATGCCAGGGCAGGGAATGGTTTGCAAATATTTTGAGTATCTTTATATCAATGTGTTTTCTGGAAAGGAGGCAGGGAATCCTGGCGAGGACTGGAGTGGTGGAAGTGCGGAGATTGTTTGAGAGTGGACATGTTTGGAATTGTTTTCAATGAGTTGGATGTTGTTAAAGGAGGAGGTTGGGTTGACCAGTGTGAAAAATAGAGAATCTCGAAATTTTCGATGTCTGACTATAAATAGATCGATTAAGCCCTCTATTTGTTTTGACGTTATTGCGAATTATGCTGTTCGTGAGGCGAATTCTTTTCACATTTATACAGTGGAATTTTTAACGCCATCTTCAATTAGTAGAGGTGAATTTACGTTTGCAATTGTTACGTATGTTCTCATCTGCAGGAACACATGTTGATACTAAATATGGTCCACATCTTCAAATTTATATTCAATGGTTATACTTGACAATGTCCTGTCAGAATGTAAAATGATTGTAACCAGAGAAGAGCAATAAATATTTGAGGATACAAACTTTATTTGGTGTATACATGGCCAGGAAATTTGGAGAGAGTTCATTCTATTTTCTGGTAGTGTCACAGGAGATCTTTCATGTCCAACAGAACAGGCGACAGACAGGGAATTTGGTTGAACTTCTTACATGTTACTCGGATTTCTTTCGTCTGTAGTTCATTGGTTAAATCATATCTGTAGCTCATTAGATACCGAAATCGCCTGTTAAGCGAGACACCTGTGTTTGATCATTTCAATATTCCTTATTAATGCTTTGAATTTTTTTTTTCAAACGGGTCCATCAATCCATGAGTATTGATGGTAAACTGCTGCGTGAATGAACTTTGAGCAAAATACCATCAACTTACGCAGCGCACAGGTAAATATGTTTGTTTGCTGTTCCATTTTCTCACAGCGAATCTGTTGGCCATTGTGGTCCTGTCCCGGGGAAAGTGTGGGCTCTCAAAATGTATCACCCTCTACATGGTGGCCATGGCAGTGGCCGATCTCCTGTTCGCCATCAACGAAGTGGTTTTGAACAAGATACATGTTCTTTATTTCAATCACACATTTCTGGACATCACTCCTGTGTGTTCACTCAAATTGGTGTTGATGTCGGCGGTGACACACATGTCAGTCTGGTTCACAGTGGCTTTCACCTTTGATCGCCTGGTCGCCATCTGTTGGGTGAAACTGAAAACAAGTTATTGCACCGAGAGAACAGCAGCCGTGGTTTTAGGAGTGATTTCTTCTCTGAGTTGTTTCATCAGCATTCCCTGGTACTTTAAGCATGAGCCCGGAGAGATACTGAACAAAGTGCCTTGGTATTGCATGGCCAAAGCGGTTTTCTACACCTCTCCCACATGGATTGTATTTCACTGGTTTGACACTATAATAACTCCGTTTGCTCCATTCTTTCTGATTCTGCTGATGAACGTGGCGACAGTCAGTCACATTTTAGCGGCCAACAGAATCCGTAGAAACCTCCTGCACCAGAAAAGTAATAGTGGCAATGATGCAGAGATGGAGAACAGAAGAAAATCCATTATCTTACTGTTCACCATTTCAGGCAGCTTCATCCTGTTGTGGCTAACGTATGTTTTACAATTCATATTATCACGAACGTTAAACAGTTATTTCCATCAAAGTTACAGAGACAAAGTATTTGTTTTCGGACAAGTGACAGACATTCTTAAAGTTTTGAGTTGCTGCACAAACACCGTCATTTATGCTTTCGCACAATCTAAGTTCAGAGAGGATGTCATATATCTTGTGATCTATCCGATTAAACGCAGATGTAAACTATGTAAATAAAAGGAATCGTTTGTCACTTGGTGTAATTTGTGAAACGCTGACAACGAAACATAATGTATTGAGGTAATTGATCGCTTGGCATTTATTTCAAGCGGTTTGAAGCAATAGTAATAATCTACGCGATTGACAAAAAGCATTACCACGGCATCTGAAAGCGTTTGAAAGAATATACTCTCAAGAAGGTTCCTATTAATGGATGAATGGGGATCAATGACCTTTAAGCCTACTTATTGCTCCACGATGGTCCCTCTATGTTCTTTAATACTATTACTGTTATCACTTTAATCCAGATTCCTTTGTAACTACGCCCACTCGATGTCGACAAGTAGCAGTTACTTGCTGCTGTTTAACCAGAAAATTATTTTAAACATAAACTTATCACGAGCTCAAACGTGAATAAAATACTAATGAATAGCTTAATCAAATAGGTGTTGATTAGGCAAGTTGAATTAACGGCCAAAATCCTATGTTAGGAAGGTTAGAAATGCAACAGAGAGAGGAATGATACGTGGATCAGTGTGAAGGGAGCAACAGTCTGATCGTTTATGTCGAATTATTGGGTGAGGAAAGAATCCACGTTGTTTCTAATACATAAGAATTCAATCGTATATTGCTCTTTGATTAATTTTCAATTGAAGAAAACCAAGTGCAATCTTGAGTTTGATATTTATTAGTCATTGAGAGAGGCTTCGAGAATTGAATCGAATTATGTGGTTGATAAACACCGGAATTTTATGGTGTAAAATGCTTGTACGAGGAGCTGAAGTATCCACAGTTTCCGTTCTGTCTTTCGTTATTTGCTGAGTTACCTTGCATTTGATATAGCGCTTTTCATGTCAGGAGGACATCCCAAAGCGCTTCACAGAACACACTCTAAAGTGAATTGACTGTATATTTTATCAGCCAATAAATAAATCACCAGATTTGAACAAAGCCACTGTGTCATATTGCATTCTCTTGTGACTCTAAAGATCGGCAGTTCAATTCGAGTCTGTAAGTATGTTGACCCCAGCAATGCTGGAGATTGGTATTGCTGTTATCATCCTCGATGCAATCACTCTCTGCAGATGGAGGAGTTGGCGGTGGCTAAGGATGCGATTGATTAGAGAAATGCTCGCCTTCCTGACCTGCTGCAGCAATGGCCGGCATCTAGACTGATAAAATCACCATCGGACCAGATGTGGCCCGCGGGCCGCCATTTAGACACCACTGTTGTACAGTATCGAGACACTTCATTGTGCAAGTTGTGAATTTGCAGTGAAGTGAGTGTCCAATTTTAAGTGGGTGTGTTGTCAACCGGGACTCCGGGAGAAACTCACTTGTACTTTTGTGTCTTGTGGTTGTACAGAATTATGGAAACTTATTTTGTATATTCAGACTCACACACAAACAAACGCACGAACACACCAACGCTGAAACTCACACACACACACACACAGAATGATACCCACAAACACAGAGATATACACACTGGCATATAAACGCAAATACGCAAACGCACACCGACACACAATCACATTAACACAGACACACAGAAACGCATACGCACACACACACAATCGCACAGACGAAATCGAAGTCAAACAGCAGAACACAACACAAATTTTAATTTGTGCAGAGGCCTCTATGCCAGGCGATGTCTCAGACACAGATATAAAGAAAGAGAGAGAGAAACACGGAGAAACACTGTATAGTTTGAGACCCCACATGCGAAACGACTGCGAAGATGGCGGAAAGTGAACCTGGTGGACCGTACTCCTTGTTTGCCAAGCAAATTACTGTGTTATTATGTTCGTATCCAAGGCTCGTGGGAATTATAGCCCAAATCAGCTTATGTCTTTTGGTATTCCTTCTCATGACTGTTGGTGCACAGATGCTCAACCTCTCGGAATTTTTTCCGCCATCATTTAAGCAGGGACTGAAATGAGGATAAAGTTTCTCAATGTAACAATGGTTTCAAGTGCGGAGATGAGATATGTTATCGGTGTCGCAAAATGTCACCCGCCACCACTCATAGACCAGGTAGAAGCCCAGTTTCCCGATTTTCTCTCTCAGGCTCAGGCGGGTACCAGGTGAGGTCACTTTCTTATTGATCCCCGTTTCCCAGCCAGTATTCGAGAGTGAATCTTGCTCTTAAACGTCGGACAACGAGAAGGAGCTCTACCTTATCTTAGTTCAAAATCACCAAGACACAACTTTGCCCTGGCAGCAAACCGTACGTTTAAAGATGACTTCAGCGAATGAAGGACATAACATCAATGTAAATTTTTACTCTTTGAAGCAATATTTTGGAAGCTAAGCACGACAATCCGTCCAAGAAAATGGTTACGTCTTCAACACAAATTTAAAATAATCTGTCTTTGAATTTGGGCGGTCAAAGCAAAATGCTTACCATACTAACAATATCAAGCTGGGGGTTAGAACTGATTGGGATGAGAAACGGAAAGATTCATAAATTCGTAGATGATTAGAATGTTACGGTACAGAAGGAGGCCATTCCGCCCATCCAACTCCCAGCGGAAACAGCTTTACCTAATCTCGCCTGTCGAAACCTTTCATGATCTTGAAGTCCTATATCAGGTCCGCTCGTAACCTTCTATGCTCTAATTTGAAACGACCTAACTTCTCCAGCTTGTCTTCATAGCTAAAGTTACCCATTCCAGGTATCATTCCAGTGAATCTCCTCAGCACCCTTTCCAGTGCCTCAATGTCCTTCCGTAAGTAAGGTGCCCAGAACTGGACACAGTACTCCAGCTGATGCCTAACCAGTGTTTTGTGCTGATTAACCTTAACATCCCGACTCTTATACTTTATGCCTCTACTAATAAATCTCAATACACCGAATGCCTTTTACTGCCTCATCAACGTGCCCCGCTAACTTTAATGATTCACTTACTTGAACACCCAGATCTCTCTGTACGTTCACCCCCGTTAAGATTGAGCTACCAAGTTTATATTGCCTCCTATCTTTTTTTCCTACCTAAATGTATCACCTCACACTTATCAACATTGAAATCCATCTGCCACATGTCAGCCCATTCCACCATTCTGTGTTTGTCTGCTTGCAGTTGGTTACAGTCCTCCTCACTATTTGCCTACCAATCTTTGTATCATCTGCAAACTTGGGAATAGTGCTCTCTATGCCCAAGTCCAGATCATTTATATATATTAGAAAGTGCAGTGGTCCCAATACCGATCCCTGGGGGACACCGCTGCTCACCTCCTTCCATTTTGAGAAACACCCATTAACCACCACCCTCTGCTTTCTGTCACTCAACCAGTTCTTAATCCAAACTGCCACTGTCGCCTTAATACCGTGGGCATCTAAATTTTTTTTATTAATCTCTTATGCGGTACAGTGTCAAAAGGCTTTTTGAAATCCATGTAAATAACGTACACCGCATTTCCCTCATCAACATTCGCAGACACCTGTTTAAAAAATTCTGTTAAATTTGTTAGGCAAGATTTGCCTTCAACATAACGATGTTGGCTGTCTCTAATAACATCATGTTCCTCTAAGTAGAGATGTACTC
>NW_024706106.1:0-14959 GCF_018977255.1 Callorhinchus milii | reverse complement strand
CCGTCCTGTCAGTCACTTGACACGTGTCCCCACACTATACACTGTGCCCTTTGGATATTATTTCCTAACAGAAATCTATCTCATTTGGTGTTGAAACGAACATTTTTTCTTCCACCGTCTGTCTCCCTGCGGAGCCCGTTCCACAAGTTTACTGCTCGCTCACCGAAATAGCGTCTCCGAAGGTTTGTTCTGAATTTATCGCTGAAGTCACCAGTCGGTCATCCCGACAAGCGCGGGTTTGAGTCCTCGCTAGGTGGATGGTGGCTTGCGAGCTCCCACGGCGGGCACCACGGCTCAGCATGAAATGCGTGAGAGCTTTGCCAGCGTCTTCCTGCCCGCAGCTCGGGCACACGGCCCTTCCCATTCCACCAGTCGGAGGCGTGGAGTTTCCTCATCAGCTGCTGCGTTCACAAACTCGGACTCCAGGTAATGCCTCGAGAGTTTCCTCATCAGCCATCTGGCGGACATCTGCCTCCAGCGAGGTGGGAGGACCCTGTGATGTGCTCGCCAGCTTGATGCTCTCGAGGTCCAAGTG
Source organism: Callorhinchus milii (assembly GCF_018977255.1). Classification (NCBI taxonomy): domain Eukaryota; kingdom Metazoa; phylum Chordata; class Chondrichthyes; order Chimaeriformes; family Callorhinchidae; genus Callorhinchus; species Callorhinchus milii. The sequence goes on along the minus strand of NW_024706106.1, from coordinate 14,424 downwards.
TTGCGTTGTCAGAGGTGCCCTCACCACCCCCACCCCACAGCCCTCACGCCAGGTGTGAATATAAGAACGTCACGTTCAGAGGCAGATACAATCCTCGTTTAATATACACAGTACACAAATACAGACATCTTCCCTTCCCCTTAAAAAAACTGTCAATATAATATAAATGCTTTGTGATGTGCAGGTAGACGTGTGCGAGAGTAACAGAGAGAGGCAGAGAAAGAGAAAATCAGAGTCTGACATAATAATAATCAGTATATTTGGTACAGCGTCTTTCACATTGGGAGAATGTCTTAAAAACGCTTTATATGATATACTGTAAAGTGCAGTGACTGTGTGTTTTCTGGGCGAACGTCACAGTAATTTGTCCCACAAACAGCCACGGAGTGGAGCGAGTGACCAATTCCACTTGGGGGATTGTTGGCCAGGACACCGAGTGTCTGACACGTGCGGAAACCCATCACCCTTGCTTAGGAGTCTCCAACCCAAGCTGAGAAATCCATGCATCCCACCTACACGTGGACATTCCCCATAGATAGATTGTTGGAATGGAATGCGCAATCTCTCTCCCTGGAGGGACACATCCTACTTAACTAATTCCAGAAACTATTGTAGTTTGGTAAAAGCCAAGGCTTGGGGGAACCAAGTCTTGGGTTGGGGTAACTGCTGGAGTCTAACCAGCTAAAACTGTAAGCTTTCCCGCTGCTTGTCCAGCGAGGACCACCCTACCCTTTCGGACTTTGGCTTGCAGGGTTAACAGGACCCAAGTGGGAGCATTCCCTGTCCCCAGCGATGACTCTGTCCTTCTAAGTCCTGCTGATGAGCCAGGCTGGGCTGTGCTGTGATCAGCAGTGCCCGGAATACTGTGGACCCACCTGGCGAGAGGCTGCCGCCGAGGGCTGGCTCGATTCTGCCATTCAGAGAGACAGACCGACAGACAAACGGACGGAGAAGCCCAGGCGGTGGGAGTTTGCCCAATTTACTTGTTCGCGGTGAGGGTGAAGCACTTGTGCTGACGGTGGACGGCGGCGGCGGCGACTCCGGTGTGTTGCGGGTGCCACTTGCCCAGGCCCCTACCACACAGCCTCAGCTCCCGCAGCCCCTCCCTGCCGCTGAGCCCCTCCAGGGGCCCGGTCACCGAGCAACCTGGAGCACAGGCCAGAGAGAGCACATCAGTTACCGCGCTGCCCAGCCCATCCCCACCACATCGTCTCCTCTGGTAGCTTCTCCTCCTGCCCTTGTACACCTGTGATGTACCCCAGGGCTCTATCCTCAGCTCCTTTTGCTCATCTACCCATTCCCTCACAGGGTAAACTTCCATGTGTACCCGGTGACACCCGAATCTACCTCTCCTCTAGCCATGACCTGAGGTGGAGTCCTGCAGGGTTGTGGTTAGATCGCTCGCCTCGCAAACGATGGGACCCGGGTTCGATTCCCGGGCAAGGCAAAACCTTAGGCAAGTTTCCTCACTCCACACGCCTCGGTTTACCCAGCAGTAGGTTGGAAGCCGGTCGTTAGTCGATTGGCAACTCGCTTTCCGGGCAGTAATAATCCCTTCAAAGAATAATAATGATTTAGTAACTCAATCCACGACTGTTTGTGGGACACTGCTGTGCACAAAACTGACTACTGCCTTTCACCCACAAAATACACAGTCACTCCACTTTACAGCATATTCTATGAAGCTTTTGGAGACCTCTCAAAAATGTAATAAAGCGCGGAATCAAACCAAAAGATTGTTATTATTATTATTCCAGCCCTTTACCCCACTGTGTGGGCGCTATTATTACTCTAATAATGTCCTTACTTAATAATATTACTGTAAAGTGTAGTGACTGTGGTCCCATAGGCCAACTTGGTATCCGATTTGCACACAGCGACATCCCACAAACAGCCATGGACTGAGTGACCAATATTATTGGAGGATTGTTGGCCAGGACGCCGAGAGAGAGAGAGAAACTCCGTGATCTATCAATCAACGTGTTGCCAGTTTTCTCTTGATTGAATATCTCTTGATTTACGGCACAAATCAAGAGATATTCAACTGACTGACCAAAAAGGTTGGTCATCACCGGCCTTGACTGTGAGCTTGAAGTCCCTAACCTGGGCTCGAACCCTGGGACACTACCCTGCGCGAAGGGCGCTATTTAAATCCAAGTTGTTGATGATCCTGAGATGAGGGTGACAGAGAGCCAACGAGCAGTCCCCCGCCGTACCGACACTCACCTGCCAGGCTCAGGTACTGCATCCCAACACTCCGCCCGGCAATGGCCAACAGCAACCGCTCCAGCCCCCGCCCCGTGATCCCGGGATTAGCCGAGAGATCCAGGGACACCAGAGACCCACACAGCAACAGGCACCTGCCGGGTTAGGGAGGAACACACAGCTTTACCGCACGTAGGGGCAAATGTAGCCACGTTCCCAGCTCAGCAACAGCACGGGTTAGAGGCAGAGTAAAGCTCCGTCCTCGCTGTCCGCCCACACTCCCAGGTCAGTGACAGAGCAAAGCTCCCACAAACCTCCCACTCTGTCGGGTTTACCCCCCCACACCCCCCCCCCCCCCCCAAATCACCTGAGACTCGCACCCTCAGCTCGGCTCCCAGAGAGCAGGGCGGAGCTCTTTGGCACATTCAGCTGATGTGAAAGCCGCTGTGTAAATGGATATTGTATCCACATAATTACTCTGTCGTAACCCCAGTCTTCAGCGGGCTCCGACCTTCTCTACATTCTGCTCGGCCCTTCCTCGGCGGCCAGGCCTTCAGCCTCTCAGTCCCCTACCCTCAGGAACCACAATCCCTTCGCCTCACCCTCTCCCTTACCTCCTTCACGGCCCATCTCAAGAACTTCCCCTTTGACCGCGCCGTCGGTCACCCTCCTACTCCCTACCCTCCTCCCCTCCTGATCCCAACCCCCCAGCTCGGGTGCAATCCCTCGACTGTCGAGCGCCCCGAGACGTCGTCCCAACACAAAGTCTCTGTGTAAATGTCATTTGTTGTTGTTGTTGTTGTTGGGGAGATGCGGAGACCGGGCAGTTACCTGGACAAGTCACTGGCACATTCGTCTGTCAATCGATTTCCCGACAGGTTTAGATGGGTCAGAGCACATCCCTCCTGGTAGAGAGAGGGAGAGAGAGAGAGAGAGAGAGAGTTCACACCAACACTTCCTGTTATTGTGCTCGTCGGGTTCAGGCGATTGTGTGTTCGAGGTTTTGGGGTACTCTGAGCTCACAGTCTAGGCTGAAGCCCCAGTTTTGTGCACAGCAGTGTCCCACAGTCGTGGATGAAGTGACCAAATTACTATTATTATTTTTTGAAGGGATTATTACCCACCCCACCCACCAACAACCGGGTTCCTACTTACTGCTCGGTAAGCAGAAGCACGTGGAGTAAGGAAACGGAATCGAATCTGGGTCCTCTCGCTTGCGGGGCGAGAGCGCTAACCAATACGAAACAACCCTCCCCCGTCCCCACTTACCTGCCCCAGGTATCTGACCAAGGGCTCCAGGAAATGGGGGTCTGCAGGGCTACTGGCCACACAGCTCAGCTCCAGGCGAGTCAGGCTCTGGTGGGGCAGGCTCCTCAGGGCTGTCTCCACCCCAGAGCCCAGCTGGTTGTGGGATAAAACCAGGGTCTTGAGGTGCACGGCCTCTGTGGGAAGAGCGGGGCAAAGACAACGACGACAACAACAACGGTTACAGTTGTACAGCGCCTTTCATGTCGGAAGGACGTCTCAAAGCGCTTCACAGGATTTACTACAAAGTGTAGTGACTGCGCATTTTTGGAGGTGAACTCAATATATGCACACACACACACACACACACACACAGAGGATACAGAGATAGATAGATAGAGATACAGAGAGAGATACAGAGAGAGATACAGACAGACAGACAGACAGGCAGGCAGGCAGGCAGGCAGGCAGGCAGGCAGACAGAGAGGAACTATCTCCTCTGGTGGGGGAATCTAGAACAAAGGGGACATAGTCTTACAATGAAATCCGGGCCATTCAGAAGTGAAATCAGGAGGTAGTTTTTCAACCAAAGGCCAGGGGAAAGCTGGAACTGTCTCCCCCAAAAGGGATGCTGAATCCATTCACGTCGTCAAGACTGAGGCGGATCAGATACTTGTTAGGTCAGGGGATCGAGGGACACGGGGCAAAGGCGGGTAAATGGGGGTTTGAGGTGCAGATCAGCCATGATCTTATAGAATGGGGGAAGAGTTTCGAGAGCTTGAATGGTCTATTCCTTTCCTATGTTTCCCACACCCGTTGCACACGCACACTACATACCCACCCACAGATCACGCCAACACACACCCAACATCACACCCGCCCCCTCTCACATGCCCACCAACTCACAGAAACCCCCTAGCACACACTCACACCCGCTCTTCCCCCCCCCCCCCCACCCACGACGAGTCAAGCTGCAGGCTTACCCGTAATGGCCTCGGCCAGCAAGGGCCGCTGCTGGTGGAAAAGCCTGGCTGTCAGCCGGCAGGCCTGCAGTCTGAGGGTGCTCAGGGCGGGGCAGCTGGTCAGCAGGTGGGCGACGGAGGGGGCGCAGGCATCTCCCAGGGGATTCAGGCTCAAATCCAACTCCTCCAGACTCTGAAACAACAACAACAACAACAATCCCAGCGTTCGCAAATCCTGAGATGTTCACAACGCTCCACAGGGACTTGGTGGGTCGATGCCCTGTAATAATAATCCTTGCCTTTGGTATCACACCTTCGAGACATCTCAAAGCGCTTCGCTCGAATACACTGCACAGCGTAGTGACTGCATATTTCGTGGGCGAAAATGCACTTGTTACTGACTCACCGACCAGTGGAAATAATGCTCGATATTGACTCGCTCACAACCCCTCATCACTTTAAAGGCTTCGATCAGGTCACCCCTCAACCTGCTTTGATCCAGCAGAAAGACTCGCATTGCTCCAGCCTCCGCTCGTCAGCCAAACCGCTCATCCTCTGTTTCATCCCAGTAAATCTCCTCCGCACCCTCTCTATCGGCTTAACGTCTTTCCTAAAGTGTGGCGGCCAACGCTGGACACAGTATTCTAACTGGGCTCCAGCTAACCAGGCACACAGGTTTAGCGTTATCTCTTTGCTTTTATATTCTACACTCCTCGTTGATAACTTGTGGCACAATCTGCCAGAGTTTTGCCCACTCACTTAGTCTAGCTGGGTCCCTTTGTAACTTCCTGCTCCCATCTACACAACTTACTGTGTCTCCTAACTTGGTGTCATCTGCAAATTGGATGCAAAATTCTATTCCTTCGTCCAAGTCATTTATATCCACGTTGAAAAGCTGAGGCTCCAGTACAGACCCCTGGGGAACAACACTTGTCATGTCCCGCCAATCAAAGGAGGTTCTTTTTATCCCTACCCTCGGGTTCCCATCTGACACACACAAGAGCCCCAGACACACAGACACTCACACACAGCCAGACTGACCTGGAAGCTGAGGTGGGAGGGCCTGAGAGTGGCGTCACACAGAACCCTCAGGCCGGGAGCTGTGATGTGGTTGTTGGCCAGGTCCAGGCGGGCCAGGCCGGGCAGGGTGCTGAGGGTGTCAGCCAGCTCCCCCAGCAGCCTGTCGCACAGTCTGTCCCCGCTCAGACACAGCTCCCTGGTGCTGTTCTGCTGCTTCAGGGCACGGAGCACGGGGGGCAGCCTGACCGGTCCCAGGCTCAGGTTAGCCAGACTGAAACACGCACTGTTCTCCTGCATCTCCATGATCCTCAGCACCAGCCTGTTCTCAGCTACAGACAGATGGAGAGAGCGAGAAAGAGGAGAGGGAGATATCAGAGACATAGAACAGAGATATCAGAGACAAACTGTGGAAGTCGTGTAAAATCCGATGCAATCAGTAATCCTCATTATATGTGTGTAATTTAACGCAGCCGATCAAGATCGAATTTTTTTTCCCCACTATTCAACGCGACTTCACCTGTGACCACGTGCGCACTGACTGGCAAACGTTGGAATGAGGGCATTGAATCGCGGGAAATGAAGATCTTCTGCGCATGCGTCAACGGATCAAGAGCTTGTTTCCCTTGATTCAAGGCCTCCAATTAAGTGGGAGAGCAATGGAGGGTAGGGGAGAGGAGTGGCGTTCCAGTTAGGAGGTGATTACTGCACGTAGTGAAAAGAAATCTAAGTGAATTCGATAGGAAACTGGATGGGACTCGGGTGAATGTACGATTTAATAATAATAATAACGATTGTAGCGACAGGAGTGGTCCAACCGGCGGCCCGCGGGCCACATCCGGCCCGGGGGATGATTTAATCCGGCCCGCGAACTGTTTCCAACTTCATTTGGCCCTCAGCAGCCAAAAGGTTTGACACCCTCCCTGATTTAAGACGATCAAACGATTTATAACGTGTGCAAGTTTAACTGTATTGCACTGCGGTACTTACCTGTAGCCAGGCTCTGACATGCCCTCTTGTACCTGTCTGAGAGGGGGGGCAAGTCCCAGGACATCACTTCCGCCAACACCTGTGGAAGAGGCGGTCACAACAACTTGTGTTTACACAGCGTTCTTCGCACGGGTAGTGCCTCGGAGCGTTAAACAGTGGCGGAGCCTGGCGCCAAGCCGGGCAGAGAGAGAGGGGCGGTTGAAGAGGAAAGCCTTCAGGTGCGATCTGACGATGGGGGGGAAGAAGCTAGGCGGAGAATTCTAGAGGTTCGGGGCACGGTGGCTGAATCTCAACATCACCAAACCCTACAACCTCTTCAGTCTCTTGTAATAATATTAATAATAATCCTTGGATTTGATGTACAGCGCTTTATCACGTCTTCGAGACGCCTGAAAGCGCTTCGCAGAATATACTGCAAAAGTGAATTGACCGTGTACTTTGTGCACGAAAATCGGCAGCCAATTGCGCACAGCAGCGTCCCACAAAAAGTCGTGGATTGAGTGACCCAATGATTACTTTTTTTAAAAAAAAGGTACAATAACCCCTGGAAAGCGATCTGTTCATCAACTAACAGCCAGGTTCCTAATTACTGCTTCGTAAGCAGAGGCGTGCGGAGTCAGGAAACTTGCCCAACACTTTGCCCTGCCCGGGACTCGAACCGCAGCACACAGCGCGTCCTCCCGAGGGTCTCACCTCCTCGTTGCTCTGGAGCACGTGCAATACGGGGTCGTCGGAGGCCAGCAGCGCCCCCTCTTTCTTCAGCGTCAGCCTCGGCCGCAACCCACACTCCTTGTAGTACCTCTGAGAGGCCTGTTCTGCCAGCCAGCTGATGTCACGAGTCTCGCTGTCTCTGGGGAGTCCCAAGTGCGGGTTACACACGCAGCACACGCGCCACCACCGCACACAGCACACCACACGTACACCAAACAACACACCACACGCACTGAACGGGGACATCACAGTGCATCAACGATACTCCTTGGGTAGATAATCTGTTTTGTCGGGGTTTTAAAATACACAATCCATTCACTTTACAGTATATTCTGTGAAGCACTTTTGAGTCATCTCGAAGACGTTATGAAGCACAAGACCAAATGCAAGGATTATTATTATTATTATTATTATTATTATTAAGGGACACGCGGGAAGGACTGGTAATTGGACTTGAGGTACAGCTCAGCTATGATCTTATAGAGTGGCAGAACAGGCTCGAGGGGCTAAATGGCCGACTCCTGCTTCTATTTGAAAAGGCGCCTTATCGCATCAGTTTCAAAGCGCTCCGCGGGATATATTGTAAAGTGTAGTGACTGTGCATTTGTAGGCAAACGCAGCAGTCAAGTTGCACGCGTCAACGTCCCTCAAACAGCCGAGAAGTGAGTGACCGATTTTATTTGGGGGGGGGATTGTTGGCCAGGACACTGGGGGAGAAAGAGGGAGAGAGAGAGAAAGAGAAAGTCCCTTCTCTTTACCGGAATCTTTAATGTCCACCTGAACAACTTCTCATCCCAAAGGACAGCATTTTAAGCTCATAGTCTCATCTCGGCTGACGCTCCGGGGCAGTGCTGGGGCACCATTGCCATAGGTGCCGTCCTTGCAAACCTACAGCGCGGAAGGAGGCCATTCGCCCATTGACTCCGCACCGGCTCAAAGAGTAAGATCGCTTCAAACGCACAGCTCCACTGTTACACCCGAACCTCTTCAAGCCGCTCTCTTTCATATAATAATAATAATAATCCCTGCATTTGATACAGCGCGGCTTCGAGTTGTCTCAAAGCTCTTTGCTAGAGCTGCAAAGTGTAGTGACTGTATATTTTGTGGCCGAAAAACGGCAGCCAATTGCGCACAGTAGCATCCGACAAACAGTCGTGGATTGAGTGACCGCATTATTATTTTTTTTTTAATTTAATTTTTAATTGATTATTACCTCCCGGAAAAGCGATCCGCCAATCGAGTAACAACCGGGTTCCTACTTACTGCCAGGTAAACAGAGGTGTGCGGAGTAAGGAAACTTGCTAAAGTTTCTCCCTGCCCCGCCCGGGAATCGAGCCCAGGTCCTCTCGCTTGCGAGGCGAGTGCTCTAACCGCTGAGCTTCAGGACTCCATATACTCATCTACTTCCCTCTTGAAACCCACGATGGACTCGATTTAACATCTTACCCGAAGGACAGCGCCTCTGACAATGCAGCGCTCCCCCCACCCCCCCACCAGCAATGCACTGAAGTGTCACCGAGTGGAGACGATAGGGACTCAAACCCCGACGTGGGGCTTCAACCCACAACCTTCTGACTCAAGAGGCGAGAGAGAGCACTGATCTTACCTGTGAGGGACTGGGATGAGGAACAGCTTGTCCTGCACTCTGACCCGCACCCGGATCACTGGAGCCACAGCAACCAGCACTGGCTGTGCCACGCTCTGTAACAGCCAAATCACAATCCTTACCACTGACATAGCGCCTCATCACATCGTCCAGACGTCTCAAAGCGCTTCACACAATACACCTGTAATGTCAATTGACTGCATTTTGTTGGTGAAACACGGCAGCCAATTGCGCACAGCAGCGTCCCTCCCCCCCACAGTTGTGGATTTGAGGGATTATTACCCCCCCCCCACCCCCGGAAAACGGTTCGCCAATCGACTAACAACCAGGTTCCTACTTACTGCCGGGTAAACAGAGTCGTGTGGAGAAAGGAAACTGGCCTAAGGTTTCACCCCTTCGGGAATCGAACCCGGGTCCTCTCACTTGCGAGGCCTTTCTGAAGACCCTTTCTGAAGACCTTCCTCTTCGGTCACCCTCCTCCCTGCCCCCGCCCCCTCCTGATCCCAAGCCCCCAGCTCAGTCCAAATCCCTGACTGTCCAGCGCCTCCTTGGGATGTTCTCCCGATGTGAAAGGCGCCGTGTAATGGTGAGTAATTGTTGTTGAAACTGTTAACCTCTATCCCCCGCCCCTCCAACCAGCTGAACACGGCCACATTACCGGGGTTTGGGACAGTCTCGTGGTCAGGGTCTCTCGGCTGCTCTCAGACTCCGAAGGCACGGAAGCCCCCAATCCCTGCTCCCCGCTCCTTCCGCTCCTCCCCAACACCGTCCTGTCCACGATCTGCGTCATCCTCATCTGTCGGCTTCTCCTCTTGTTCTTCAGGCCCAGCCTGGAGGAGGAGACGGAGGAGGAGGAAGTGTGGGTGGTGGGGGCTAGGGTCAGGGACTGGACTTGGCTCTCCTCTGAGCTGCCAATGGCTGCCCGCTCCGAGCTCCCTGCCCCCCAGTGCTGCTCGCCCCTGGCTCTCTTCCTCGGCCTGGCTAACCTCAGGTCATCCTCCAGCCAATCCTCAGCCAGGTCCTGCTCCTCGGGGACCAGAGCCGGCCGGTCGGAGCCCGCCAGCGGAGGGGGAGGAGGGGAGGTGGAGTGGCCGGGCTCCAACAGCCGGGATTTGGCGCTGCCCAGACCACGCATGGCCTGCAGGTAAACGGCCCTCCCCGCATTTGGAGCCTCCAAATCCCTCTCCTGGTTCCTGCCACGGGAGGAATCCCAATCCGTGTCCGGTTCGTCAGGAAAATCCCGGTCATCGCACAAGCCCGGTGGCGAGAGCCGGTCGCCTTCAGGTGCTTGACCCGACTGCTGCCCCGTGACCCTGGGTCTTCTCTTCACTGAGCGAAGCAGCACCATGAGATCTTCATCACCATCTTCTTCATCATCATCATCAGAGCCAACGTCACCCACAGAACCCCAGCCTGGTCTGTTAGTGCCGGACGCCTGGGTGCTGGATGACGAAGGGTCCCCAATATGTTGGGCCAGGTGCCCAGCCCCTCGCTGTGAAGGGTGCGGGAGGTTTCTGTTGCCTGCCGACAGCTCACTGGTCTCCTGCAGACGCCTCTCTCTGCCTCGCTCCCTCGAGGGGAGAGAGACAGACAGCTCCGAGCGCTCAGAGTCAAACAGGTCGCTCTCCTGGCTGGCCTGACCAGCCCGCCGTGGGCCTGCACGCACACAACAGGAACACAAGAGGTCACGACAATAACATCATTAATAATAATAATCCTTGCGTTGGTTGCAGTGTCTCATCGTGTCGTCGAGACGTCTCAAAGCGCTTCACAGGATACACTGTTAAGTGAATTGACTGTAATGTTTTGTGGGCGAAATTTACACGCCTCTAACTTACCGCTAGTTAGAGCTGCCTTCAGCAGTCTCTGTGTCTGGCAGCACTGCTGCTTGGTGTCTTTGTCCAAGTGTTTGCTGTACGTCTGGTACCAGTCAGACAGGCTGTCCAGCGGGCTCTGACCCTGAGAGGCGCAAACATCAAGCAGGGAGTCAGAGACACAGACCGTCGCACAGCACCTCCCCCCGACACAGCACTGTCACATGCAACACGCTACTGCCACACAGGATCGCCACACGTCACGCCACCACCGCATGGCGCCGCCACGACCTCATGGGATCGTCACGGGTGTCTGACACATGCAAACCCAGAATATTGATCCTTACGCCTGACGCTGAGACGTTTCAAAGCACAAAGCGCATTACGGAATAAGCTGTAAAGTGCAGTGGCTGTATGTTTTGCGGGCGAAACACGGCAGCCAGTTTGCATGGCCGCGTCCCACAAACAGGAGCGAGTGCCAATTTTATTTGGGAGATTGACGGCCAGGACACCGGGACAGAGGAACTCCCATCTCCTTTCCAATAGCGCCGCAGGATCTTTGACGCCCACCTGAACAGGCACAGACAGGACCTCGGTTTAACGTCTCATCCGAAGGACGGCGTCTCTGACAATGCAACAACCACACCCCCCACACCCCTCCCAGCGATGCATTGGAACGTCAGCATAGACAGTGTAACTCCATGTTACATGGAGTTTGTGGGGAGAGAGGGCGCCTGACCCCACAACCTTCTGACTCAGAAACGAGAGCGCGCGCGAGAGAGAGCGAGAGCGAGCGCTGCCACTGAGCCAGGCTGATCGTTCTCGAGATTCCAGACCAGACAAGAGCGTCACATGTGGTGTGTAACGCCGTGAGTGTGAGCAGGGATGGATTATCCCGGCATTCCGCAGACACTGGAGGAAAGCCACTGTACCTTAGCGTTGAGCACGGTGACCGAGGCTCCTCTCTGGATCAGCAGCTCGGCCACCTGGAAGTTGCCGCAGGTGATGGCATCGTGGAGCGGAGTGATCCCCTCACAGCGAGAGCCCCCGGGGTCGTTCATGTTCACACCAGAGTCCAGCAGCAACTGCACAATCTCTGGGAACCGAGAGAGATTTAATGAGAGGGAGGAGAGGAGAGAGAGAGGGGAGAGAGAGAGCCTGTGGGGTGGCGGGGAGAAAGAGAGAGCCTGTGGGAGAAGGGTGTGGGAGGGAGCAAGCAGGGGAGAGAGGGAGAGACAATGAGAGAAAGAGAGAGCAGGAGAGAGGACCTCCGACTATGGTGTGACTGAGTGCTTACCCAGGTGGCCATGGTTACAGGCTTCATGTAGGGGTGTCCAGCCACAGTAATCCCGGGGGTTCAGAGGGTGACCCTGAAACACAGTCGGGGGGGAGGCGAGTGGGGTCAGTAACACACATGAGAAACGTCAATACTGCACACAGCTGCTTCACTCCCCGACGGTCTCCCTCCCCACCAACCCCTTCCCTCCCTCCGGCCATACAGCTCAATATTTGCTCCCTCCCCCACCGTCAGACAGTGGTTTAGGGAGTTCCTGGGGCGTAGTGGTTAGAGCCCTCGCCTCACAAGCGAGAGGACCCAGGTTCGATTCCCGGGCAGGTCAGGGCGAAACATTGCGCGGGCGCAACGCAGCAGCCAATTGCGCACAGCAACATCCCACAAACAGTCGTGGATTAAGCGACCATTTTTTCCCTGGAGGGATTATTAACCCTCGGAAAGCGATCCGCCAATCGACCAACAAGCCGGTTCCTACTTACCGCTGGGTAAACAGAGGCGTGTGGAGTCAGGAAACTTGCCTGAGGTTGTGCCCTGCCAGGAATCGAACGCAGGCCCTCCGGCTTGCGAGGCGAGTGCTCTAACCACTGAGCTACTGGTTATTGTTACAGCACTGGGAGGTGGTTTGGACCCAGTTGCTCTCACCTTTGCCACCAGATTCTGGGCGTGTCTGAGATTCCCCTCGATGCAGGCTCTGTGCAGCACAGTCTCCCCTTTCTCATTCCTGCGGTTCCACTGTGGGTACAGAGTACAGCCGGTCACAGCTCGACAACAACAACAACAACTGAGCGCCACCCAGGCAGGGTAGTGTCTCAGAGCGCTAGACTGGGGCGGAGCACGACCCCTAGCAGGGGGAAGGGGACCGCAAGCGCATCAACACCAACATGGGGATAGAGGTTCACAGTTTCAACAAGAATTAATCACTTACACAGCGCCTTTCATGTTGGGAGGACATCCCCAAGGCGCTAGACAGTCAGGGATCTACACCCCAGCTGGGGGTTGGTCTCAGGAGGGGTGGAGAGCAAGGAGGGTGGGGGGTAGAAGGGTGACCGAAGGCACAGGCGAAGAGGAGGGTCTTGAGACGGAACTTGAAGGAGGCAACGACTTTTTGAACTCCTGATTTTTAAGCCCTGTTGGCCGTGTGTGTGTGTGGTCTTGACTACTCACTGTGTGCTCGTGTGTGGGTGTGCGCCCGTGTTGTGTGTGTACGCGTGCGTATCTGTGCTGTGCGTGCACGTGCCTGTATGTGGGTGCATGTGCGTGCGTCTGTGCGCGAGTGTGTCAGTTCTGACAGGAGTAGTCCGGTACAATCACCTGCTTTGTCCTCCTCCTGCCTGGGTTCAGCTTACTGTAACCTTCCAGGTCCTCCTCATCTGTCAGGGAAGATATATTAATAATACTATTCCTTGCATCTGATAAAGCTTCTTATCACGTCCTTGTAGTGTAGTGACTTGTGTATTTTGTGGATGACATGTCAGATCGTATGTGACAGTACATGTGTATCAGCCTCATCCCCTACACACACACACCACTCTCAGTCACACACCTCGCCACCCACCCCCCCCCCCACCACTTGCCCACGTACCGCTGTCTGACAGCTCCAGCTCGCTCTCCCCCAGGGGTTCACTCTCCTCAAGTGTCTCACTGCCCTCCTCCTCCTCCTCCTCCTCCTCGCTGCCTGCCTGGTGCTGAGCCAGTTCCTGTAGCCTGGCCTGAGTGCCCTCAGCCTGGGGCAGGCCTCGCTTCTGCTGGGCCGACAGCAGCAGCCGCAACACACGCACCTGGGACAGGGAGAGAGGAGAGAACGAGGGTCGAGGTCAGGGCCTGCAGACCAGCGACACTCAACCACCCCAGCCCTCCCTCCCTCCTTCCCAGCCCAGCACATCTACACCGCCCCCAACACAGGTTACACATCTATATCTATACTAATAACGACGAAATGCCCATGTGTCCGTCCGCCATTAACGCAAGAACTGATTTGACGTAGAGACGCGGTTTGTACCTCATCAGAAGGGTCTTGCGTGGGGGAGTGTCATGGGCGTATTTTGTATTGGGGGAGATCTCCTATCATTGAGGAGCGGTGACCTAAACACGTGTATGGCAGTTTTGCTTAAGGTGTACACACTGTGTTTGTGGCACGTGAAGTGGTTTGTGAGATTTACATTCCACATTGGATTCTTTGGTTGCAAGCGTAACTGCAATGAGCACGGCTACTGAATAATAATAATACTTGAGAGAGAGAGAGAGAGAGAAAGAAAAGGTATAATGTGTGAGCAGTGACCTGGAGAGGGGTGCTGTGGGCGCGCTCGGCGCTCTCCAGTGCTCTCTGGTAACACGGCTCCGACTCCTCAAACTCCTGCCCGTCCTCCTCTCTGGCCAGCGCCACGTTCAGCCACGTCTCGCATTCCTGCAACAAGCGATACTGACACAACCTGCCTGAGCACAGCGTTCTCCCCCGTGACCCTCACCTTCCCCAACTTCCCTTCCCTTCCCCACCTCTCCACCCTCTCGCTCCTCTCCCAACTTCAGCGACCAGAGATACTGGCAAAAACTACCCCAAGCAGGAGCATTCACCCCCATCGT
>NW_024706105.1:0-14996 GCF_018977255.1 Callorhinchus milii | reverse complement strand
ACCATACACACCACATACACACTGCATACACACCACATACACCGTACACACCACATACACCATACACACCACATACACCATACACACTGCATACACACCACATACACACTGCATACACACCACATACACCATACACACCACATACACCATACACACTGCATACACACCACATACACACTGCATACACACACACACCATACACCATACACACCACATACACCTACCACATACACCACATACAACCATACACACCACATACACCATACACACCACATTAACACCAATACACCACTGCATACACACCACATACACCATACACACTGCATACACCATACACAGTACATACACCCACATACACCATACATACACACCACATACACACCATACACACCACATACACAATACACACTGCATACACACCACATACACCATGCATACACCACACCACATACACCATACACACTGCATACACACCACATACACCATACACACTGCATACACACCACATACACCATACACACTGCATACACTGTACACACACCACATACACCATACACCATACACACTGCATACACACCACATACACACTGCATACACACCACATACACCACACACACTACATACACACCACATACACACTGCATACACACCACATACACCATACACACCACATACACCGTACACACTGCATACACACCACATACACCATACACACCACATACACACTGCATACACACCACATACACCGTACACTGTACATACACCATACACACCACATACACCATACACACTGCATACACACCACATACACACTGCATACACACCACATACACCATACACACTGCATACACACCACATACACACTGCATACACACCACATACACCATACACACTGCATACACACCACATACACACTGCATACACACCACATACACCATACACACCACATACACCGTACACACTGCATACACACCACATACACCATACACACCACATACACACTGCATACACACCACATACACCGTACACTGTACATACACCATACACACCACATACACCATACACACTGCATACACACCACATACACACTGCATACACACCACATACACCATACACACCACATACACCATACACACTGCATACACACCACATACACCATACACACCACATACACCATACACACTGCATACACACCACATACACACTGCATACACACCACATACACCATACACACCACATACACCATACACACTGCATACACACCACATACACCATACACACCACATACACCATACACACTGCATACACACCACATACACACTGCTTACACACCACATACACCATACACACTGCATACACACCACATACACACTGCATACACACCACATACACCATACACACTTCATACACACCACATACACACTGCATACACACCACATACACACCACATACACCATACACACTGCATACACACCACATACACACTGCATACACACACCATACACACCACATACACCATACACACTGCATACAGACTGCATACACTGTACACACACCACATACACCATACACATGGCATACACACTGCATACACTGTACACACAACACATACACCATAATATAATAATAATAATCCTTCCATTTGATATAGCGCTTTTCACGTCGGGAGGACGTCCCAAAGCGCTTCACAGAACACACTGTAAAGTGAATTGACTGTATATTTGTGGGCGAACGCGGCAGCCAATTGCGCACAGCAATGTCCCACAAACAGTCGTAGATTGAAAATGACCAATTTATTATTGTTTTGTTTTGGAGGGATTATTATTAGGCTCTGTGTGGACTAAGGAAACTTGCCCAAGGTTTCACCCTCTGCCTGGAATTGAACTCAGGTCTCTCACTTGCAAAGCGAGTGCTCTAACCACAGAGCTACAGGACTCCACGATACAGACTGCATACACTGTACACACACCACGTACACCATACACACTGCATACACACACCATACACACTGCATACACACACCATACACGCTGCATACACACTGCATACATTGTACACACACCATGCACTGCATACACACACCATACTCACTGCATACACACACCATACACGCTGCATACACACACCATACACAGGCCCATACACACCACATACACCATACACACTGCATATACTCCCTATACACTGCATACACACCATACACATACCATATATACCCTATATGCTGCATACACATCATACACACCACAAACACACTACATACACACCCTATACAACAATAACAACAACAAGATTCCACTTATAGAGTGCCTTTCACGTCGGGAGGATGTCCCAAGTTGGGTCGGGACCCGAGCAGGGGGGGAATGGTCAGGGTGAGGGGAGGGAAGGGAGGGAGCGAGGAGCGGGGAAATGGTCAGGGTGAGGGGAGGGAAGGGAGGGAGTGAGTGAGGAGAGGGGGAAATGGTCAGGGTGAGGAGAGGGAAGGGAGGGAGCGAGGAATGGGGAAATGGTCACGGTGAGGGGAGGAAAGGGAGGGAGCGAGGTGTCAGTAGAGAGTCGAGAGGGGAGGTGAAGGCACGGTTGAAGAGAAAGGTCTTGAGACCGGCCTTGAAGGAGGAAAGGGAGGAGGCGGCGAAGGCACTGGGAGATGGAGATCCAGAGCCTTGGGGCTGAGAGGCTGAAGGCCACTGATGGTAGGGTGGTTGGGACGGGGGATGTGGAGCAGACCGGAGCCAGAGGAACGGAGGGTACGGACAGGTAAGTAGGGGGATAGTAGGTCAGAGAGGTAGGAGGGAGTGAGGCCGTGAATGGCCTTGTAGGTGAGGATGAGGATCTTGAATTGGATCCTCTGGGGGATGGGGAGCAGTGGAGGCGAGCGAGGGTGGGAGTGATGTGGGCGCGGTGTCTGGTGCGGGACAGTACACGAGCTGCAGAGTTCTGAATGACCTGCAGTGTGGAGGGAGGGCCGGGAAGGCCGACGAGGAGAGAGTTCCCATAGTCCAGCCTTGAGGTGATAAAGGTGTGGACCAGAGTTTCAGCCGCGTGAGGGGTGAGGTAGTGCCGTAGTCTGGCGATGTTCCGGAGGTGATGGAAGGCGGTGCCAGTTGTGGTGCGGATATGAGGAAGAAAGGACAGCTCAGGGTCGAACAGAACACCGAGGTTCCTGATGGCTTTGAGAGGTGGACAGTGCAGCCTTGGATGCTGATGGTGTCAGCGCCTGAGGTGCGGAGGCGCTGACGTGAGCCAATCAGGAGGGCCTCAGTTTGGCACACGTTGAGCTGAAGAAAGTTGTCTCTCGTCCAGGACTCGATGTCGGACAGGCAGCTGTCAGGACATCGGGGGTCATGGAGTTGAGGGTAGAGGAGGAAAGGTAGAGTTGGGTGTCATCCACATACATGTGGAAGTTAACCCCATATCTGCGGATTATGTCACCAAAGGGGAGCATATAGAGGGTGAAGAGGAGGGGACCGAGGACAGAGCCCTGAGGGACACCGCACGAGACAGTGCGGGGGGTGGAGGAAAAGCCGTTTGTGAAAATAAAATGAAGACGGTGGGAGAGGTACGACCTAAACCACTCAAGGACAGCGTCTTGAAGGTTGAGGTGGGAGGACATGCGGTGGAGGAGGAGAGCGTGGTTGACCGTATCAAATGCGGCCGATATGTCGAGGAGGACGAGGAGGCAGAGGGAGCCCTGGTCGCAGATGATCAAGATGTCATTAGTGACCTTGACCAGGGCAGTTTCTGTGCTATGAGTAGCACGGAAACCCGACTGTAGGGGTTCGAATAGTAAATGGTGGAGAGGAAAGAGCGCAGCTGGGAGGTGACAACTCTTTCGAGAACCTTGGACAGGAAGCAGAGGTATATGGGAGTGATGGTGGCAGTTTTTAGGGGAATGTGAACAGAGCCAGAGGAGAGGGACAGGTTGATGATGTCTGTGAGAAGTTGGCAAGGAGGTGGAGCTGGGAGATAACGAGTGGAGTTGGGATGGGGTCAAGGGAGCAGGGGGTGGGTTTCAGGGACAGGATGAGGTTGTTGACAGAAGGTGGGAAAACGGGTTTGAAGGTGTGTAGGGGAGGATGGGTAGGAGTCGGAGTTTGGGAGGGAAGGGGTGGGGGGTGGGTGGGAGTCAGAGTGTGGGAGGGAAGGGGTGGGGGGTGGGTGGGAGTCAGAGTGTGGGAGGGAAGGGGTGGGGCGTGGGAGGGAGTCGGAGTGTGGGAGGGAAGGGGTGGCGGGGGGACGGAGGAGTCGGGATGTGGTAGAGAACAGAAGCCTGGGGTTGTTCTTCGCCTCCAGGATTATCCTGGAGTAGAAGGACGACTTGGCCGAGGCTGGAGTGGAGCGGTAGGTTTTGAGGAGGTCCACCCAGATTTGCCGGTGGACCGTTAGGCCAGATTTAAGGCAGGTGCGTTCAGCGGCCCGCACCTGGCTCTTCAGTGGGCGGAGGTGGGTGGTGAACCAGGGGTAGGAGCGAGAGTAGGAGACAGTACGGGAGGTGATGGGGGCAAGAGTGTCGAGTGTGGAGGAGAGGGTGTTGTGGAGGAGGGTGAGAGCAGAAGAGGGATCAGTGAGGGACGAAGGCCAGAGGGAGAGGAGTTCAGTGGACTCCAAGGCAGCGGTTAGGGATTGTGGGGGTAACTTCTTCCAGGGGCAGTAGAAAATGGTGGTGGGTCTGGTGGAGGTGGGGAGGGGGGTGGAGGAGGGGAGGGTGGTGGAGGAGGGGAGGAGGGTGGAGGTGGGGAGGGGGTGGAGGAGGGGAGGGAGGTGGAGGTGGGGAGGGAGGTGGAGGTGGGAGGGGGGTGGAGGAGGGGAAGGGGTTGGAGGTGGGAAGGGGGGTGGAGGAGGGGAGGGAGGTGGAGGTGGGGAGGGGGTGGAGGAGGGGAGGGGTGTGGAGGATGGGAGAGGGGGTGGAGGTGGGGAGTGGAGTGGAGGTGGTGAAGGAGATGAAGTGGTGGTCGGAGACGGCCTTGTCAGTGATAGTGACATCCGAGACACTGAGGCCCCGGGTGATCACCAAATCGAGTGGGTGGCCGTGACTGTGAGTGGCAGAGTTGATGTAGAGGGAGAGGTTGAGCGAGGAGAGGAGGGAGGAGAAGTCCGAGGAGATGGAGCAGTAGGGGGTGAAGTGCAGGTTGATGTCGCCCAGGATGATGAGGCAATCAGAGCAGAGGCAGAGAGCTGTAAGGAGGATAGAGGTGTCAGAGATGAAGGTGGGAGAGGGTTTAGGGGGCCGGTAGAGGAGGAGGATTTTGAGCGAGAGGAAAGAGGAGTGGGAGAGGGTGAGGTGCTCAAAAGACGGGAAAGAGCCAGAGGAGTAGGGGGATAGGGCAAGTGATGTCCTTGAGATAAGGGCTACACCACCGCCACGGCG
The DNA here is from genome assembly GCF_018977255.1 of Callorhinchus milii. Lineage (NCBI taxonomy): Eukaryota > Metazoa > Chordata > Chondrichthyes > Chimaeriformes > Callorhinchidae > Callorhinchus > Callorhinchus milii. The sequence continues at coordinate 9,628 of NW_024706105.1, read as the reverse complement.
GTTGGGGCGAGGGATGTGGTGGGAGGTGTAGCCAGGTGGTATGGCCTCTCTGAGGGGGAAGGTGTCGCCTGGGGTGAGCCAGATTTCCGTTAAGGCCATGATGTCAACGCTCCCATCAAGGATGAGATCGGTGATGACCGGGGTCTTGTTACAGAGGGAGCGGACGTTCTGTAGTCCGTTGTGGAGGGTTGACAGAAGGGTGTGTGGGAGGGGAGGGAGGTCCAGGTTGTGAGGAAGGGGTGGGGGAATGGGGATGAGGGAGGAGAGGTTGGCTCCCCGGGTCTGTGTCCGGGGTGGGTGGCGAGTGTGGTGGGGAATGGGGCAGTCGGTGTGGCTGCTGCTGGACAGCCAATGCCAAGTGCCACGGTGAGCCCGGCGGAGGGTTCCCAGGCTGGAGCAGAGGGAGGGTGTGGGAGGGTCAAGTGGGGATAGAAGGCGAGAGGGACGGAGAGAGAGGAGGACAGAGTAGGAGAGATGCAGAGGGGGGAGGGTTTGGGCGGAGGGAGGAGGGAGGAGGGAGGGAGGGGGTGAGGGCGCTCGGGTCAGAGTGGCAGCCATAGTGCACACGCGGGGACCGGGAGAGAGCGGTCAGGTGGGTGACATTAGCCCATAGGCTGGGGCTGGGGCAGCCAACCCAACGGGACCATGGTGGGCCCTGATGAGAGCCCTGGGGGGGAGGGCGCAGAGGTTTTTTTAAAAAAAAATTATATACACACATGCATACATCACATACAAAGGCGCATACTCCACACATACATCATACATATATCATACATAACACATACAGGTACATACACCACACACATACACACATACACACATACATACACCACATACACACACATCATGCATCATACACCACACATACAGGCACATACACCACACACATACACCACACGCATACACCACACACACATACATTACACATACAGGCATATACACCAAAACACAGACACATACAACACACACACAGGCACACACACCATACATAAATACATCATACACAGGTACATACACCACACACACAGGCACATCCATCCATCCAACCCTCCCTCCCTGCCTGCCTGCCCGCCCGCCCTCACGCCCGCACGCATGCACGCACACACACAAATACACCACACATACAGGCATATACACCACACACACAGACACCACACATACAGGCATATACACCACAAACACAGACACATAAACCACACACAGAGGCACATACACCACATACACAAGCACATACACCACACAGACAGACAGACAGACAGACAGACAGACAGACAGACAGACAGACAGACAGACAGACAGACAGACAGACAGACAGACAGACAGACAGACAGACAGACTGACTGACTGACTGACTGACAGACACACACACAGACAGACACACACACACATACATTCAGCACTCAGGGCGAGCAATCAGGACAGAGCGGAGGCTGAAGTAAACTGTTGGAGCGATGAGAAAAAGAAAAAGTGACTTTGGTGTGACGTCATTTTCAACAGCAGAACCAGCAAGACTTCGAGAAACTGTCAGAAACTACAACACTGACGGCAAATTCAACCAAAAAACAAAAATTAAAAAATATATATATTGAAATCATGTGTGAGCAGATGATGTGGCAAATGAAATGTGAGGACTGTGACATGTGGGAGTTAATGGAGGGCCCTGAGCTCCGGCAGCTGCATCCACAGCAAGTGTCTGCAACTCAGGAAGCTCCAACTGATAGGAGCTGAGCTGGAACCGAGCTGCAGACACTGCGCTCCATCAGGGACAGTGAGAGGTTCCTGGACAGCATGATGGAGGAAACCATCACTCCCCTGAGGCTTGTGAGATGTTTGCATCTGGATAATGCTCAGGGACAGGATGGTTTCATCACTCCTGCAGATAATGGGACCCCTGAGAGAGGGGTGATGGAGCCTTGGGCTTCAAACTTGTACAACGGATGTGAGGATTTGATGGACCAGACACCTCAGGAGGTGGTCACCCCTCTCCACACACCGAGGGTTCAGACGGAGTATGACTGGGTGACTGTCCGGCATGGTAGGAAGAGGGGATGGGAAGGGCAGAATGCCCCCAATAGTGTAGCACTCTCAAACCAGTACTCTGTACTGAACATTGAGAGTGTGGGTATCTCCAGGGAGAACAGTATAAAACATAGTGGTGGAACAGGGGGACATAGGTAACAGGAGCAATGCTGTTGTCATGGAGGATACAACAGTGAGAGGTATAGACCAACGTTTCTGTAACAGAAGACGGGAGTCAAGGATGGTATGTTGCCGCCTGGTGCAACAGTCTTAGACATCACAGAAAGGGTGGATAAAATTCTCCAAGGGGAAGGAGAACATCCAGAAGTGGTGATCCAGGTTGGGATCCATGATATTGGTAAAAAAAGGGCTGAGACTCTACATGGTGAATATCAAAAGCTGGGGAACAAACTAAAGAATAGAACATCCAAGGTGGTGATCTCTGGATTGCTCCCTGTGCCTCGGGAACATCAGTACCATAATGGCAGGATCAAGCACATGAATGCTTGGCTGGAGAAATGGTCCAGAAAAGAGGGCTTCAGGTTTTTGCATCATTGGGACCATTTCTGGGGCAGGTGGGACCTGTATCATATGGATGGATTGCACCTAAACAGGGCTGGGGCGAATGTCCTTACACACAGGCTATCTAATGCTGTTGGGGAGGGTTTAAACTAGTTTTGAGGGGGGAAGGGAATGTAAAACGAAGAGCTAGAATATAGAGAATTAAAACAGGGGGGAAGTGCAGAACAGATCAAGTCGGTCTTGGAGTGCATGTGCCTAAATGCACGGAGTTTAGCAAACAAGAGTGGTGAGCTGCAGCTCAAGTGATCACAGGGAGACGATGTAGTAGCAGCAACAGAGACTTGGCTCAAACAAGGACAGGAATGGGGGCTGAATATTCCTGACTGTAATGTATTCAGGAGGGATAGGGAAGGGAAAAAAGGAGGGGGTGTGGCAATGTTAATCAACCACGGTTATAGCCATGGAAAGAGTCGAGGTGATGGAGGGCCCCAAAACAGAATCTATCTCGTTAGAGTTAAGGAACAAAAAAGAAGCTGTTACGAATGCAAGGATTATTATTATTATTATTGTTACGCTGTTATGCTGGTAGGGGTATACTATAGACCACCAAATAGTGGGAAGGAAATAGATGAGCAGATCTGCAAGCAGATCTCAGACAGATGCAAGGCCAATAGAGTCGTGATAATGGGGGACTTTAATTATCCCAACATAGACTGGCAAAACAACAGCACAAAGGGCAAGGAGGGGGAAAGATTCCTAAAATGCATACAGGACAACTTTCTTGATCAGCACGTTTCCAGCTCAACGAGAAAGGAAGCAGTGCTAGATCTAGTTCTGGGGAATGAAGTAGGGCCAGAGGAGCAGGTTTCAGTGGGAGAGCATCTGGGCAATAGTGATCACAACATCATTAGATTCAGAGTGCATATGGAAAGGGACAAGGAACCATCTAAGGTTAAGATATTCAACTGGAAGAGGGCAAATTTCAGTGAGTTAAAAAGGGACCTAGCCAAGGTGGACTGGAAAGAAAGATTGGCTGGTAAAACAACTAAAGAACAGTGGGAAGTCTTCAAGGATGAGATAGCTCAGGGACAGAATAAATACATTCCCACAAAAGGGAAAAGTAGGACATCCAAACCTCCCTGGATGACAGAATAAATACATTCCTACAAAAGAAAGAAGTAGGACATCCAAACCTCCCTGGATGACGAAGGTAATTGTATCTAAAATGAAGCAGAAAAAGGAGGCGTATGACAGATGTCAAACCCAAGATACAGAAGACAACCAAATCAAAGATAGGAAGTGCAGAAGAGGTTTGAAAAAGGAAATAAGATGGGCAAAAAGATTATATGAAAAAAGGTTAGTGGGTAACATTAAAGGGAATTCTAAAATATTTTACAAACACATCAAAAAAAGGTTAGTCAAAGGTAGGGTGGGGCCAATTAAGGACCAAGGGGGAAATCTTATTGTGGCGTGGCTGATGTGCTCAATGAGTACTTTGCATCTGTCTTCACAAAAGAAGTGGATGCACCAAATGCCGCAGTATCGGAGGAGAGGGCAGAGGAAATGGATAGGATAAATATAAACAGAGAGGAAGTACTGAAAAGGTTGACTGCGCTGAAGGTGATAAGTCGCCCGGTCCGGATGGGATGTAGCCGAGGTTACTATGGGAGGCACGGGTACAAATAGCGGAGGCTTCGGCTACAATTTTTCAATCTTCGTTGGACACAGGAGTGGTGCCCGAGGACTGGAGAGTGGCCAATGTGACTCCCCTGTACAAAAAGGGACAGAGGGACAAACCTGAAAACTACAGTCAGCCAAACATCAGTAGTGGGAAAACTCCTGGAGACTATAATCCGGGACAGAATAAATCTTCACTTAGAAGAATATGGGTTAATTAGGGACAGCCAACATGGATTTGTTAAAGGCAAATCTTGTCTAACAAATCTAATAGAATTTTTTGATGAGGTAACGGAGAGGGTGGATACAGGTAGTGCAGTTGATGTTGTTTATATGGACTTTCAAAAGGCATTTGACAAAGTGCCACATGAAAGACTTGTAAGAAAGGTAGAAGCCCACGGTATAAAAGGGACAGTGGCCACATGGATCCAGAACTGTCGGGGAGACAGAAAGCAGAGAGTTTTGGTGAACGGCTGCTTTTCTGACTGGAGGGAAGTGTACAGTGGTGTCCCCCAGGGATCGGTATAAGGACCACTGCTCTTAATATACATAAATGATCTAGACTTGGGTATAGCAAGTACCATTTCCAAGTTTGCGGACGACACAAAGTTAGGGAGGGGGTAAACAGTGAGAAGGATAGGAGCCAACTGCAGGAAGACATAGACAGAATGGTAAAATGGGCGACACATGGCAGATGAATTTCAATGTGGAGAAATGCGAAGTAATGCATTTTGGTAGAAAGAATGAGGGGAGGCAATATAGGCTGGTAATACAATCTTAAGGGGGGTAAAAGAACAGAGAGACCTGGGGGTGCAGGTAAATGAATCCTTGAAGGTGGCAGGACAGGGAGATAAAGCTGTAAAAAGGGCTTATGGGATTCTAGGCTTTATAAATAGGGGCATAGAGTACAAGAGTCAGGAGGTTATGATTAACCTCTATAAAACACTGGTTAGGCCTCAGTTAGAATACTGTGCCCAGTTCTGGGCACCGCACTGTAGGAAGGATGTTAAGGCATTGGAAAGGGTACAGAGGAGATTTACGAGGATGGTACCAGGAATGAGGGACCTTGATTATGAGGAAAGGCTGGAGAGGCCGGGATTATTCTCATTGGAGGAGAGAAGGTTACAAGGAGACCTGATAGAGGTCTTCAAAATCATGAGGAGATTTGATAGGTTAGAAAGGAAAAAACTGTTCCCTCTGGTGGGTGTGTCGGTGACTCGAGGTCACAGATTCAAGATTAAAAGAAGCCGAGGGGAGGGGAGAAGAAATGTTTTCACGCAGCGAGTTAAATAATAATAATAATAATCCTTGCATTTGATATAGCGCTTTTCACGTCGGGAGGACGTCCCAAAGCGCTTCACAGAATAGACTGTAAAGTGAATTGACTGTATATTTGTGGGCGAACGCGGCAGCCAATTGCGCACAGCAATGTCCCACAAACAGTCGTAGATTGAAAATGACCAATTTATTATTGTTTTTGTTTTTGGAGGGATTATTATTAGGCGTGTGGAGTAAGGAAACTTGCCCAAGGTTTCGCCCTGCCTGGAATTGAACTCAGGTCTCTCACTTGCAAAGCGAGTGCTCTAACCACTGAGCTACAGGACTCCACTCCACAGGAGTTGTTCAAATCTGGAACGCATTGCCTGAAAGGGTGGTCAAGGCCGATTCGATAACTACTTTTAAAAACGCGGTGGACGGATATTTGAGGAGGACGCGTTTGCAGGTTATGGGGAAAGAGCCGGGGAGTGGGATTGACGTTACATTGCTCTTCTCAAAGAGCCGCACGGACTCGATGGGCCAAATGGCCTCTTTTTGTGCTGTACAATTCTATGATTCTATGATACATACATACACACATACACAGTGCAATAAAGTCTCCCACACAGACAGTGTAATAAGGTCCCACACAGACACAGTGTAATAAGGTCTCACACAGACATAGTGTAATAAGGTCTCACACAGACACAGTGTAATAAGGTCTCACACAGACACAGTGTAATAAGGTCCCACACAGACACAGTGTAATAAGGTCTCACACAGACACAGTGTAATAAGATCCCACACAGAGACACAGTGTAATAAGATCCAACACATACACAGTGCAATAATGTCTCCCACACAGACACAGTGTAATAAGGTCTCTCACACAGACACAGTGTAATAATGTCTCACAGACACAGTGTAATAAGGTCCCACACAGACTCAGTGTAATAATGTCTCACAGACACAGTGTAATAAGGTCCCACACAGATACAGTGTAATAAGGTCCAACACATACACAGTGAATAATTTCTCCCACACAGACACAGTGTAATAAGGTCTCACACAGACACAGTGTGATAAGGTCTCTCACACAGACACAGTGTAATAATGTCTCACAGACACAGTGTAATAAGGTTCCACACAGAAACAGTGTAATAAGGTCTCACACAGACACAGTATTATAAGGTCTCACACAGACACAGTGTAATAAGGTCTCACACAGACACAGTGTTATAAGGTCTCACACAGACACAGTGTAATAAGGTCTCACACAGACACAGTGTAATAGGGTATTTCACACAGAATCAGTTTAATAAGGAATCTCAGACACAGTGTAATAAGATGTGTCTCGCTGTATATTGAGTAAATGAAGCATTGCCTTGTGAGTTTTCTGCATATTCTCCAAATGAACATTCCTGAAAAAGACAGGAGAAGGGAATCATTGGGAATCATCGGGATTGAGAGACCCAAACACCACTGGCCACTGATCAGGGTAGAGTTTTATCAATCCGGCTTCCGCACTGCCCACAGCACGGAAACAGCCCTGGTCACAGTCACTAATGACATTTTGAAGATCTGTGACCAGGGTTCCCTCTGCCTCCTTGTCCTCCTCGATCTCTCTGTCACCTTTGACACTGTCGACCACTCCATCCTCATACACCACCTCTCTGCTTTACTCAATCTTCATGGACCTGCCCTTGCCTGGTTTGATTCCTATCTCTCTCACCGTCACCACTTTGTTACCTCTAACGGTCTCTCCTCCAGCCCCCGCACTGTCATGTCTGGCGTCCCCCAGGGCTCTGTCCTTGGCCCCCGCACTGTCATGTCTGGCGTCCCCCAGCGCTCTGCCCTTGGCCCCCCTCACTGTCATGTCTGGCGTCCCCCAGGGCTCTGTCCTTAGCCCCCGCACTGTCATGTCTGCCGTCCCCCAGGGCTCTGTCCTTGGCCCCCGCACTGTCACGTCTGGCGTCCCCCAGGGCTCTGTCCTTGGCCCCTGCACTGTCATGTCTGGCGTCCCCCAGGGCTCTGTCCTTGGCCCCCGCACTGTCATGTCTGGCATCCCCCAGGGCTCTGTCCTTGGCCCCCCTCACTGTCATGTCTGGCGTCCCCCAGGGCTCTGTCCTTGGCCCCCGCAATGTCATGTCTGGCGTCCCCCAGGGCTCTGTCCTTGTCTCCTCTTTACTATATACATGCTCCCCCTTGGTGACATCATCCGCAGATATGGGATTAACTCCCACATGTATGCGGATGACACCCAACTCCATCTGTCTGCCCCCACCCTCAACTCCAGGACCACTGCGGTCACTGTGACACAGACAGTGGTCACTATGACAGACAGTGGTCACTGTATCATAGACTGCGGTCACTGTGACACAGACGGTGTTCACTTTACAACAACAACAACAACAAGATTCCATTTATAAAGCGCCTTTCACGTCAGGAGGACGTCCCACAGCGCTGCACAGTTGGGTCATGACCCGAGCATTGGGGAAATGGTCAGTGTGAGGGGAGGGAGGGAGGGAGCGAGGAGGGGAAATGGTCAGTGTGAGGGGAGGGAAGGGAGGGAGCGAGGAGGGGGGAAATGGTCAGGGTGAGGGAGGGAGGGGAGGGAGGGAGCGAGGAGGGGGGAAATGGTCAGGGTGAGGGAGGGAAGGGAGGGAGCGAGAGAGGGGGAAATGGTCAGGGTGAGGGAGGGAAGGGAGGGAGCGAGGAGGGGGAAGAGAGTCGAGAGGGAGCTGAAGGCACGGTCAAAGAGAAAGGTTTTGAGACCGGCCTTGAAGGAGGAGAGGGAGGAAGCAAGGCGAAGGCACTGGGGGATGGAGTTCCAGAGCCTCGGGGCTGAGAGGCTGAAGGCCCGACCACCGATGGTAGGGCGGTTGGGGCGGGGGACGTGGAGCAGACCGGAGCCAGAGGAACGGAGGGTACGGGCAGGTAGGTAGGGGGATAGTAGTTGGAGAGGTAGGAGGGAGCAAGGCCGTGAATGGCCTTGTAGGTGAGGATGAGGATCTTGAAATCAATCCTCTGGGGGATGGGGAGCCAGTGGAGGCGAGCGAGGGTGGGAGTGATGTGGGCGCGGTGTCTGGTGCGGGACAGTACACGAGCTGCAGAGTTCTGAATGACCTGCAGTGTGGAGGGAGGTGGCGGGAAGGCCGGCGAGGAGAGAGTTCCCATAGTCCAGCCTTGAGGTGATAAAGGCGTGGACCAGGGTTTCAGCCGCGTGAGGGGTGAGGTAGTGCCGTAGTCTGGCGATGTTCCGGAGGTGATGGAAGGCGGTGCCAGTTGTGGTGCGGATGTGAGGGAGAAAGGACAGCTCAGGGTGAACCCCGAGGTTCCTGATGGCTTTGAGAGGTGGAGAGTGCGGAGCTGATGCTGTCAGCGCCTGAGGTGCGGAGGCGCTGACGTGAGCCAATCAGGAGGGCCTCGGTTTTTCGCACGTTGAGCTGAAGAAAGTTGTCTCTCGTCCAGGACTCGATGTCGGACAGGCAGCTGTCAGGACATCGGTGGTCGTGGAGTTGAGGGTAGAGGAGGAAAGGTAGAGTTGGGTGTCATCCGCATACATGTGGAGTTAACCCCATGTCTGCGGATGATGTCACCACAGGGGGGCATATAGAGGGTGAAGAGGAGGGGACCAAGGACAGAGCCCTGAGGGACACCACATGAGACAGTGCGGGGGGTGGAGGAGAAGCCATTCGTCGAGACAAAGTGAAGACGGTGAGAAAGGTACGACCTAAACCACTCAAGGACAGTGCCTTGAAGGTTGAGGTGGGAGGACAAGCGGTGGAGTAGGATAGCGTGGTCGACCGTATTGAATGCGGCCGATAGGTCGAGGAGGACGAGGAGACAGAGGGAGCCCTGGTCACAGATGGTCAGGATATCATTGGTGACCTTGACCAGGGCAGTTTCTGTGCTACACAGAAAGTGGTCATTGTGACACAGACAGTGGTGGCTATGACACAGACAGTGGTCTCTATGGCACAGACAGTGGTCACTGTGACACAGACAGTGGTCACTGTGACACAGACAATGGTCATTGTGACACAGACAGTGGTGGCTGTGACAGACAGTGGTGGCTGTGTCACAGTGTCAGTGTGTGAGTGTGCGAGTGTGGTGTGAGCGAGTGTGTGAGTGTGCGAGTGTGGTGTGAGCG
>NW_024706104.1:0-14997 GCF_018977255.1 Callorhinchus milii | reverse complement strand
ATGTTTCCACCTCCATGTTTGACGGTGGGGATGGTGTTCTTGGGGTCATAGGCAGCATTCCTCCTCCTCCAAACACGGCGAGTTGAGTTGATGCCAAAGAGCTCCATTTTGGTCTCATCTGACCACAACACTTTCACCCAGTTGTCCTCTGAATCATTCAGATGTTCATTGGCAAACTTCAGACGGGCATGTATATGTGCTTTCTTGAGCATGATTTCAGTCCTTCACGGCGTAGTGTGTTACCAACTGTTTTCTTGGTGACTATGGTCCCAGCTGCCTTGAGATCATTGACAAGATCCTCCCGTGTAGTTCTGGGCTGATTCCTCACCGTTCTCATGATCATTGCAACTCCACGAGGTGAGATCTTGCATGGAGCCCCAGGCCGAGGGAGATTGACAGTTCTTTTGTGTTTCTTCCATTTGCGAATAATCGCACCAACTGTTGTCACCTTCTCACCAAGCTGCTTGGCGATGGTCTTGTAGCCCATTCCAGCCTTGTGTAGGTCTACAATCTTGTCCCTGACATCCTTGGAGAGCTCTTTGGTCTTGGCCATGGTGGAGAGTTTGGAATCTGATTGATTGATTGATTGCTTCTGTGAACAGGTGTCTTTTATACAGGTAACAAGCTGAGATTAGGAGCACTCCCTTTAAGAGTGTGCTCCTAATCTCAGCTCATTACCGGTGTAAATGAGAGCCGACACAAGGTTGCAGGGGTTTCGTCCTTTAATCCTTTTCTTCCATCCACACCTGTCCCCAGCCGTCCCAATATCGTTCCCGCCAAAGGCCCCCTCTTCCCGCCCGTTCTTTCCTTAAATCTCCTCGATCACCCCTCCCACTAACCCACCTATTGGTGGGAATCCTTCCCTGACACCCCTACAGAGGTATAAAAGACACCTGGGAGCCAGAAATCTTTCTTATTGAGAGGGGGTCAAATACTTATTTCCCTCATTAAATGCAAATCAATTTATCAAATTTTTTACATGCGTTTTTCTGGATTTGTTGTTGTTATTCTGTCTCTCACTGTTCAAATAAACCTACCATTAAAATTATAGACTGATCACTTCTTTGTCAGTGGGCAAACGTACAATATCAGCAGGGGATCAAATACCTTTTTACCTCACTGTACCAGAAAAGACAATTAACGTGCCATTGTACATGTATTGGTATAAAATAATAACATTTTGTATTTAAAGCTTGTTTAATTTGGTAAGATACACCGGCCATTAATACTAGTAATTTTGCAGGCCGCTGTCAATCCACTGCTGAACTGAGGTCCTCTCGCACCATACCAGTCATTGGATTTGTTTGACCATACTTCACCATGCTGGCCAATACGAGTCGCTGTCTGGAACAAGTGCAGGTTCCTTGGAACCGGCTCAGATATCATTCACCGCTGAAGTTTCCTGTGGCTGGGAATGGAACTTGGGTCACCGGATGTATAGTGAAGTGCTTGCCCGAGGGCATCCACTGCTAAATGAAGGGCTCCACACTCAGACGTGGGACTCATTTGACCATACTCCATTCTTCGTCGTGTAGGTCAGTGTGGGTTGGTGAAGGGAAAGGCCCAGGGCCGGTTCAGACATCACACGTAACCGATGTTCGCCAAGGCCAGGAACCGAACTGTGTATGTATCAAACGATAAATAAAAGCGTGAGATATTGCCTACATATTTAAACATCAACCAAAAAAACACACTCGCAGCCGAGCACACGACTGTTATGAAGAGGCCGGAATCACGACTAAACATCCAAGAACGTCTTTCTCTTGACTCGTCATCATCACCATCAATCCACTGCTGGATGAAGGCCTCTCCCAAGCCGTCACGATCTCTCACGATCCTGCGATGTCGCAATGCACCGAGCGCGTGCACACTCTCGAGAGCTGACCCCGTGACCCCACGACCCCGTGACCCCCAAGTTCCCGGTGTAACGGCCCCTCGGAAGCCTTCCCTGGCCCACTTCTCTGGGCGTCGCGATGTTTCCCTCGCCCTTCGAGGGAGACGGCTGTTCCGTTGCGCAAGATGGACGGTGTTTTGTTGTTTTGCCTTGTCCGTGACGATGCTCGCGCACCCTTTTTGCAGCTCAATGTGGGAAATTTCGAGTGCGAATTCCGCACGCGAGCCACACTGTTCGAGCCCAAGGTCCAGTGCCCGGTTGGGGGGTTGCTGGCTCAGCATAATCACCCTCGACGCAAAGCTACACAGCCGCTCATCCGAGAGATGGACTGGTCCCCGGCACGAGGCTGTTGAATTTCCACTGCTTCGAGCTACTAGCATGACTATTTATATACTATTGAGCTTTAACGTTGACAAACACGACGTGTATTTTAACATTTGAACAAAAACTGAGCAGAGCGCAAAGGAAGCAGCATAAAAATTGTCACGCTTGGAATTTCATTGAGAGACTTATCGAGAACACGTGGCTTAGACAACATACACAGGTTCAAGATGATTAAGGAAAGTAAGTGACCTTGGCAGGACAAGTCACGAGAATGGATGATGGCCAATTGTCAAGAATAATTATGGAGTTGCGGCAAGGGATTGAATGATGAAATCAGCTCGTGTGCAGTTGCCAGGTGGATTGGTGCTTTGCGATATCATGATGGATTGCAACAGCTTAGGGACACTTTCATCCAAAAACGATTGCTCATGGCTGATGATGATGATGATGAATCACCCCAATTGTTTACCGAAGAAAGTCGCATGGAGGTGGAAACCAGAGAAACCAGAACAAAACACACCGTACATTTGAGCGGATCACACTCAAAGCTGTCCACAGATGGATTACTATAACGCTACTTTAAAAATATAACCTTTATTATGGAGAACGCAGCTTGTACACTTTGCAGGATCTGTCTCAGTGAATATATTTAACGTTAAAACGCATACACACTTAGAGCATCGTTTTAAAGCAGGCTGTATCCATCACAATGGCTTAATTTATATTGTAATGTTACCAAGGATTAATGTAAAATTCAGCCAGTGCACTCATAGTGGGGGCGACATGGATTTCAAGAGCGGACACGAGAGCACCGTCACTGCCAATTGAATTTATTAGTGGATTGATGATGTCGTTGACAATGTTGAGGAGGAGGATCATGATAATCATTGGCATGGGCCATGGTGCAAGGGTGAAATGAGGCCCCATGTCCAATGTCTCTTCCTCTTTCTAGCCGAACGCCTGGGCCCCTCTGCCACCATTGTCCCCAGCGCAGTTGCACCGCCTACACACCCGAATAGCTACGCCACCGATTTTAGGCGAAGATAAAGGCGCAGCCTGAAACGTCTCGCTCACCGACCGACACTGCTGGCGGAAAGGGCCCCACTCGAGCGAGCTCTAAGAGAACCCATCTAAGAGGGTATTTGGCCTACTCTTCCACGCTGGACAAACATCATGGAGGCGGGTGGGGAGAAGGTAGGAGCACGCACACTTTACCCCACCGCATGTGACCTGCCGATCAACCAACTGTGTATTATTTTATTCTCCTGGGGCAAACAGCGGCAGCGGTGTAGGGGGCTGGGTGGGGTGGGAGTTGTATTTAATAAACTCGCCTCGTTGTTGCAATTCCCGTGCCAGGATTTCCAAAGCGGACACTACCACATCAGTGTGCTGGCCACCGCACCGCTGCACCAACAAAATTGCTACCGATTGTAGTTTTTTTTGTTAAGCCGCGGTTCAAATTTCGATCGCGTAATGAAAGAAGTACGCTTGACGTACGGACACCTACGAATTAAAAAGACAATAATCAACAACGTGAAAAGTGCAATGTGCTACGAATGAGTCGAGTAAGCCCCCTTGTGTTTGTTCAATAATACATTTAAAAAATATATTTAAAAAATGCTGGAAGCAAAGTATTGGCGCTCGTGGCAGCTGTTGCTTTCCGTGTGAATGCCACCGTGGAATTGAAGGGTGCCCAGCTCTTGTTTGCCGACGCTGCTGTTGTCGAGAGAAAGCGCTCCTCGGGTGTCTTGCTCAGCCCTCCTGGCGAAAGGTTAACCATTGAGGGACCGCGTGATATTGCAATGTGTGCTGTTGCCTAGCGACGGAGCGCGCCCCCCCCCCGCCCCCCCGTTATTATCGTTATTGTTATCATGGTATCATTACTCTTATTATTGCCACTGTTGAGAAGGCTGCCGCAACAGCGTAATGGGTAGCGCGGCGGCGCGCGCTGCGCTTGCAGTTCGGGTTCTATCTCCCGGAGCGGCAGGTGAACCAACGGTGCAAGTTTTCGTAAAAACCGTGCTGCGCCTCCTGTGTTCGCGCCAGCAGCGTGTGGGTGGGGTAACGTGTGGGTAACTCGCACGTGTGTTTTGTTCTCTCCGAGACGTCTGGCCAGCGTGCGAGAGGAGGTCAAAATACCACTTAGAGGGGCCTCTCTAGAGCTCCCTCGAGCGGGGGCCCTGCCAGCAGCAGTGGCGTGAGCAGGCAATTGCAGGGCTGCGCATTTTACCCTTCATTACAACTGTAACATTATTTCAATTCATTATTTAGTTAAACGTCAAATATTCATGCGGGCTGGAGCCTGTTGAGATTCGTCATTCAGTGTTTCGATTTGACATGAAAAACCAAGGCTATTATTACTCCCGTACTGTATTGTTCTTCAGCCCCTGCGGAAGCTACCGGCACGTGGAGCGAAACGTCGAACATCGCGCCGAATAACACGCAGCGGCACGTTCCAAAAACACATGGGAACAGCACGGCCGTGAAGACCTAGGAGGTACAGTCGCATATTACTGTATTATTACTGCGTTATTAGGATACATTAATCTTCGAAATAAAGGCAAAGATAAATAACAATTGGTGAGATGTAAACCATTTTTTGTAATTTTAGATAACTTTTCACCTTCATCAGCAGTGTCAGGCTCGCTTGAAACAAATGTTGCTGGTCGGTATGGAAGAGCCGTGGGCCATGAGGGTTTAACGTATTTAGTGGGGTTTTTTATGCACAGATGTAGAATGGATGTAAATTTACATATTTACCCACCGCAGCACATAACGAGCTATTGTTATTGATGTTGAGTTTCGGTGTTATTTTACACTGAGATTAATATTAGCGGCCTTAAAATTTGCATTCATATTGTGCCATTATTCAAAGTTACTTTAAAAAACAAGATATATGTCATCCTCCTGAAACCTACAACAAGGCACATATTACGATGTACATTTAACGTCAAAATGCAATTACGCATTCCCACGACTGGCCCGGGTCTATAAGTAGGAGAAAAGCACCACCACAATGCAAATTTTGTTTACCTTTCCTATAGTTTGCACTCCTATCGGGTTTTTTATATACCGTTTGGTGTTGGAACGTTCTCAAATGCCCCTTATGAACATCTGCGAAAAATAGATTTATAGCTCATTGGATTCTTCCAGTATAAATACATATTCAGATTCTGGAGCGCCTCGTATACAGCAGCTCGTGGGTTCGATCCCGACCCTGACGCCTGCATATTTAGAGTTTGCGTGTTCTCCCGTGGTGGCGTAGATTTTTTCTCTTAGTCCTCCCGTTTTTCCCTCCACATTTAGAAAAATGCGTTTAGAGTATTCGGCTGCTATACATTTCCACACAGTGATAAGCCATTTCGTTGAGTTGTCATTGGTGGCCAGGTCGCTTCTGAAAAAGATCTACACAGCTCAGTGGGCCGTACCTGGTAAAGCAACAACATTCATACAGCAGGGCGAAACAACCTGAGACTCTCGCTTGTTTAAGAAATTCGTTACTCCTCACATTTCTCGGAAACTGCTCCACGCTCTTGGAATTATAATGGAATGAATTTCACGAAAAATTGTGCCACGCGGGTTTTTTTTTATGTTTTGTTCGCGCGACTCCTCGGTGGGTTTATTGTACCACGTATCGCGTCTAGTCTGTCGTTAACTATTAACTGTTATTGGACACCGTTTTGATGCAAGTCTGCGTTCACGTGTCCGTACAGGAATTCTAGCTGTACTCCTGTGGCCTGCTTGGCTCCAGATCAATTAAGTCATCGTGTCATCGTGGCCAATTATCCAAAGCTGTTGATGCAACACACTCCCCCTGCCAACCCCCCCCCCCCACCCCGGCAATATCCCGTAGTTGCTGTGCCGTAAACACGCAGGTCCCTCCGAGGTCCACGCTCACAGAATCCCACCATCTGCTCGTGGCTCTACTCTTCCCCTTGGTCGTAGGACTCGTGGAGATACCTCCAGTAACTGTTCATCCTGCCCCATCCTGTACGCATGTCCCACCAGCGCTGCAGTTTTTACTCCTTCATACATACACATAATATATATATCAGAATCACAATATTTATTTATGTTGGTGAAATCTGATGCAGCTCTTTCTCACAGATGTCCATACCTACAACACCTACCTGCCATGTTCTCTTCCTGTCCTGCTGTCAAATTTCCTTGCATCTTCTCAGACACCTGTGCTCAAACTGCAACTATGGAATTTATATATTTGAGCAGCATTAGTTGGTGTCCATCTCTCTGATTTTATAGAGTAACTAGCTGTACTACCCGGCTTCGCCCGGGACTTGTATCCACCACGCCCGGCCGCCTTTGTCTCCCCAGTGGCGATGTTAATACGCCACACCAGTTACTCGTTTTGAGGCTGAGTCCCTCCCTCACCACTCTCCCTCCCTCACCACTCTGTAGAGGACGTGAAACTTTGATGAATTTACCTCAGAGTCGCGTGGTGGGTGTCGAGGCCTAGCACCGTGCAGAGCCTCCGGCCTCGCCTAATTTGCCCACCCGGCTGAGGCTGGGTACGGGTGCCTTTCCCACCCCCCCCCCCCCCGCGCTACAATAATACTGTCTAATCGCTATAATTTTATAATCTACCGACCCTATAATAGTAATTGCACACATTGTGGTGGGGGGGGGAGTGAAGAGGACGTGAAACTTTGATGAATTTACCTCAGAGTCGCTGTTAATGCGTGCACCTCAAGAGACCAGGATAGAGACTCATTTGTAAGAGTGACCCGGGGCATTAAGTCTACCAGTAGGGGGGCATGATTGCTGTGTATCATCCCAATTGAGTAATGTGAGTTGAAAATAGGGTTTCTATCTGTTTTGGTTTTCCCAGGATCGTCCTCTTTTTCAGATATCTGCTGTCAAGGGAAATGTGTAAGTCTTCCCAGAACATGAAGGGTCCTGCTTTTGTCAGTTGCATTATCATAGTAAAAATAATAATGCACCAGTCAACATGACGCATTCACGTGTAAATCTCTCCTGCTCTAGTGTTGCGACATATTCTTCTTCCCATGATGCGTCCCATGTTTTTTTTGTTCCTCAGAGGTAGAAACTCCAGTGCATCACCCCTGCCCAATCGCCAAATGGAAGCACCACAACTCACGTTAAAATGTAGATTTTTTTCACTTAACACGGCATATTCTCGCACTCAGGACTACACATTTCACTGTCATGCAAATTCAGACTCAGTGCAAGGGCATATTAAGGCCGGGCCACCTAATGCAAATGGCAATGCCTCTGCAAGGCATTTGAGGAATTACCTCACACCACGTGATTCACCACTCGGTGCTAGATGTCAGGATGCCAAATGTCTCCGTCTCTGTGACGTGACGCCAATTGGCAAAATGGAAAAATAATTTGAGCGACACAAAACAGCGCCGTGAAACATTGCATGGACAGGAATTATAATAACTCGCGCGTGCGGTGCGGTCCACATATGTCAAGAACGAGATCGCAGCGGCCAGATTGTGAAACGAATGAGCGCAGGTCCACGGACATTTTCTTTATCATGTTCTCAACTCCGAGACCGTCCTTCACCCCAAGAATTGCACTAACGAACTGAGCCGCGCGCATCTATTCTGTAACGTTACTGCAGCGGATTCATCTGCAAACGTGGCTCAGTTCTGCTCTTACCGCCCCTTCACCCCCGGCCGGCCGTGCTGAAGACGCCCTCGGCCTCTTCAACTCCTGCCTCTAGGACAGCGATCTTCAACTCCTGCCTCTAGGACAGCGATCTTCAACTCCTGCCTCGAGGACAGCTATCTTCAACTCCTGCCTCTAGGACAGTGATCTTCAACTCCTGCCTCTAGGACAGTGATCTTCAACTCCTGCCTCTAGGACAGTGATCTTCAACTCCTGCCTCTAGGACAGCGATCTTCAACTCCTGCTCTAGGACAATGATCTTCAACTCCTGCCTCTAGGAGAGTGATCTTCAACTCCTGCCTCTAGGACAGTGATCTTCAACTCCTGCCTCTAGGACAGCGATCTTCAACTCGTGCCTCTAGGACAGTGATCTTCAACTCCTTCCTCTAGGACAGGGATCTTCAACTCCTGCCTCTAGGACAGTGATCTTCAACTCCTGCCTCTAGGACAGCGATCTACAACTCCTGCCTAGGACAGTGATCTTCAACTCCTGCCTCTAGGACAGCGATCTTCAACTCCTGCCTCTAGAACAGTAATCTTCAACTCCTGCCTCTAGGACAGCGATCTACAACTCCTGCCTCTAGGACAGTGATCTTCAACTCCTGCCTCTAGGACAGCGATCTTCAACTCCTGCCTCTAGGACAGTAATCTTCAACTCCTGCCTCTAGGACAGCGATCTTCAACTCTGCCTCTAGGACAGCGATCTTCAACTCCTGCCTCTAGAACAGTAATCTTCAACTCCTGCCTCTAGGAAAGTGATCTTCAACTCCTGCCTCTAGGACAGCGATGTTCAACTCCTGCCTCTAGGACAGCGATCTTCAACTCCTGCCTCTAGGACAGCGATCTTCAACTCCTGCCTCGAGGACAGCTATCTTCAACTCCTGCCTCTAGGACAGTGATCTTCAACTCCTGCCTCTAGGACAGTGATCTTCAACTCCTGCCTCTAGGACAGTGATCTTCAACTCCTGCCTCTAGGACAGCGATCTTCAACTCCTGCCTCTAGGACAATGATCTTCAACTCCTGCCTCTAGGACAGTGATCTTCAACTCCTGCCTCTAGGACAGTGATCTTCAACTCCTGCCTCTAGGACAGCGATCTTCAACTCCTGCCTCTAGAACAGTATCTTCAACTCCTGCCTCTAGGACAGCGATCTACAACTCCTGCCTCTAGGACAGTGATCTTCAACTCCTGCCTCTAGGACAGCGATCTTCAACTCCTGCCTCTAGGACAGTAATCTTCAACTCCTGCCTCTAGGACAGCGATCTTCAACTCCTGCCTCTAGAACAGTAATCTTCAACTCCTGCCTCTAGGAAAGTGATCTTCAACTCCTGCCTCTAGGACAGCGATGTTCAACTCCTGCCTCTAGGACAGTGATCTTCAACTCCTGCCTCTAGGACAGTGATCTTCAACTCCTGCCTCTAAGACAGTGATCTTCAACTCCTGCCTCTAGGACAGTGATCTTCAACTCCTGCCTCTAGGACAGTGATCTTCAACTCCTGCCTCTAAGACAGTGATCTTCAACTCCTGCCTCTAGGACAGCGATCTTCAACTCCTGCCTCTAGGACAGTGATCTTGAACTCCTGCCTCTAGGACAGTGATCTTCAACTCCTGCCTCTAGGACAGCGATCTTCAACTCATGCCTCTAGAACAGTGATCTTCAACTCCTGCCTCTAGGACAGCGATGTTCAACTCCTGCCTCTAGGACAGTGATCTTCAACTCCTGTCTCTAGGACAGCGATCTTCAACTCCTGCCTCTAGGACAGCGATGTTCAACTCCTGCCTCTAGGACAGTGATCTTCAACTCCTGCCTCTAGGACAGCGATCTTCATTGCAAGGCCCGCGAGCCACTGGTGGCCCCTGGTGGCCTTGAGTGAGGCCCTTGACGTGCGGACCCCCCACAATGCACACAAGTGAACCCCCCCCCCCACCCCCCATCATGAACATCATCAAAGTGCTGGGGTCAAACCCCCAATGGTTTCAGATGTGTGGCGGCCCTCACACTGATGATGTCTCATCGGGCGAAAATGCCCCCACCCCCCCTCTGAAGATTAGTGAAGAACACTGCTCTCGACCTTGCTCTGCTCCTCTGCCTTTGAATCTGTGACTGCCTCTCTCTCGCGCTCTCCGCGAAAAAAACAAATACGTTGCGCTATTTCTGCACAGCGTCTTGAGACGCGGGCGCATTTAGCTGCTGCAAAATCCCAAATGCCACCGTACTCGCCGTGCAAAGTCTGCTAATTAGTATAAGAGAATGCAAAATAAAAATAGCTCATACCCTTCCTGGCAATATAACAGGTATTGAGAGGTTTAAACACCAAAAGATACATTTGCAAGGATTCAAGTCTGCATTAACCACACGTACATGTGGTGAAAATGCAAACAAACACGCTCTGATAATATATGCATTGTCTCTGAAACTGATTGGCCTGCACCAAAATAGGTAAAACCTCTTCTTATTTTTTTATACTTTGATACTGGCAAAAAAAGGTCCCATGATATCGGAAATGACCAGTGCCGGATCAAGCTAGTGCGGGGCCTGTAGCATGATGTTATAAAGGGGCCCTAAATAAAAAAAATACAATTTAAATATTAAAACACGTACATGTTTTACTTGCATAGTAAAGTAATTGTATGTTTTCATTGCTATACAGCCAGATAATACGACAAATCGCTAACCTTAAACACCCAGTCGTTCATAAAAGTTGAAGGCGGTATAGTACTATAGTAATAGAGCAAGTGCAGAATCACTGAACCAGAATTCATAGCTCGAACGCATTTAGCGCGGGGCCCTTGAAAGTGCGGGGCCCGTAGCGACATTCGTAGCTACTTTTGCTCCTGGGAGGATCCGGCACTGGGTACGAGCATCGCTCTGAAGTGGCTCCGTCGCGTTGCTTCTTTTTCTCTCGAAAACTTCGATGCACAGACGACGCTGCGGTGTGAAGGTCAGGGCCTGCGGCCGTGTATTCCCCGCCACGACAACGACCCGCCGGGGGCAACCTGTTACAATGGATCATCATCCTTTAAGCCACGTCGCAGAGGGCCAGACCCGCACGAGCGGTGACATTGGCGCGTTGGCTCAGACGTGGCGTTGACATTTGTTGTTAATCGTGCCACCTGCTCTTCCCGGGAGGGCACAAAACAAAACAGATGCGTTGCTCAGATTTAATTCAGAGCCAATTAGCGCAGGCAGAGGCTTTGGCCATCTCCTGGCGGCAATCAAAGGCTTCGGGTCGCTAGCTCGCTGTCACCCGAGCGTTTCAAATCGCTCTCCGTGACCAACAGGGTCTCCCGCACTGGAAACACAGAGGTCGCCGGTTCGGTTCGATCTCCCGGCGTGGCATTTGAAGCAATGGACAACGATTTATTTTGTTTTGTTATTTTTTTTCATCACCCCCAATATCCTCCAGCGGGGAGGGGGCGGGGGGGGGCTCTTGCAGTGGAGGCCCATCTGACAGCAGTGGAGTGAGCAAGCAATTGCAGGGGCCGCGCCTTGACATCGTTGTTGTTGTTGTTTGTGTGTCCTTTGTTGGCTAAAACGCCGCACTTTAAATGCCGTGCATCGATCTGCAGGAACGCGTCTTGCCTGTGCGAGCGCGCGTGGCGTGATGCTCACCTCTCCGTTGTGTGACACCGAACCCAGCCGATGGGGTTCGCCGCGTGCCTTCGACAGCAGGCAGCCACCTCCAAGGACGTCCGCTGCGACAAAACAATAAATACAAAACCGGAGGGCTTCCCAACGTAACCAAGAAACAGCATCCAAATGCATTTGGCTTCAGTGGCGTGAGCGGGCAGTGTGGGGGCTGCGCATTCTTCCCCCCCCCCCCACGAGCGAGCAGCGTGGTCTGTGCTCAATTAGAGCGGCCGGCATTGCCGCCAGGAGGGTGGGTGACCCACCCCGGGATTCTGTGCACGCTGCAGCACGCCGACATGACGCGTGTGTGTGTCTGTGTGTGTTTCTGTGTATGTGTCTGTGTGTGTGTATGTGTGTGTCTGTGTATCTGTCTGTGTTTGTGTGTGTGTCTGTGTATGTGTCTGTGTGTGTGTGTGTATCGGTGTCTGTGTATGTATCTGTGTATGTATGTGTGTCTGTGTATGTGTATGTATCTGTGTCTGTGTATGTGTCTGTGTGTGTGTGTGTGTATATCTGTGTCTGTGTGTGTATCTGTGTCTGTGTGTGTATCTGTGTGTATGTGGAGCTATGTGTCTGTGTGTATCTGTGTATGTGTCTATCTGTGTCTGTGTATGTATCTGTGTCTGTGTCTGTGTTGGAAACATTTAGGCTGGCCTGCCTACGATCCATCCTGGGTTTAACCAGGCTGGATTGTGTGAGGAGCTCACAAATCCTTGAAAGATCTGGGCAAAGTCCCATCAGTGAGCTCCTCCGGCAGGCAAGGCTGCGTTGGCTGGGTCATGTAGCCCGCATGCCCAGCCACCGCATGCCTAAACAGCTTTTGTTCGGCCGGATCGAGGGGCTAGACGGGCGCGGCACGGGCTAGAGAAGAGATGGAGTGATGTGGTACAGGAGGACGTGGAGCTGAGTGGACTTGCCGATGACTGGTACCAGCGGTGTCAAGATCGGCCTCAGTGGAGGAGGCTCGTGAAGGACGCTACTGGGCAGTTGGAGGCAGTCGCCCTCCAACAACAACGGAGGGCGGAGGAGCGACGCTCACAACAACGAGCGGAGCGCCGGGTGGCTAAAGCACAGCAAGTTGGCACAGTAGGGGGCACAGGTGGTGCATCAGCCAGTCATCTCGGTCATCTCGGTCAGTCGACCAGTGGCACCTGGGTCTGCCCCGTGACCTCCTGCCAGCGGGCTTTCGACACTTCACGTGGCCTCAAGGTGCACTTGGCCTGGCACAAGCATCGTGGTGACGTCACCGCCACTTAGTGGCGAATGGCGGTTGTTGTTGTTGTTGTCTGTGTATGTATCTGTGTGTGTGTCTGTGTATCTGTGTCTGTGTGTGTATCTGTGTGTGTGTCTGTGTGTGTATCTGTGTCTGTGTGTGTATCATGTGTGTGTGTGTATATCTGTGTCTGTGTGTGTATGTGTCTGTGTGTCTATCTGTGTGTGTGTCTGTGTCTCTATCTGTGTCTGTGTGTATCTGTGTCTGTGTGTCTATCTGTGTGTCTATCTGTGTGTCTATCTGTGTCTGTGTGTCGGGGAGCGCTAGTGTAGCGGTTAGCGCGCTGTGCTACTAACCCGACGACCTGAGTTCGATTCCCACTCACGGCCAACACCAGTGACGATTGTCTGAATAGATCCTGGGCCTCCCCTAGGTTGACTCAGCCTCAAATGAGTACCTGGCGCGGTGTGTAAACATCGCCACAGGGAAAACAAAGACGGCCGGCCGTGGTGCTGGCCAACCTTAACCCCTTGTGTGCCGTGTCTGCCTTCATAGGTACTCGCTAACAGCACTTGCCCCAACAGTCTGCTAAAGGCTATACGGAGGATCTTTGGTTGTTTTTTTGCCCACGCCTTTCTCATTTGTTTCCCATCCCCCCTTCTTCTCCTTCATTGGCACAGCCTCCGCTAATTGGTGCTCCGTGGCTGCTGCTGCTTGTGAAATGTAATGACAATAACGAATGCACCTGCACACATGCCGGCAATCGCCGCCGGCGCGCTACAAAGCCTGGAGAACGCCCCCCCCTCCCGGCCGCCACATCTGGAACTGGAGCCTCGCTCTCGACACACACAGGGGGCCACTGATGTCCAGGGACCCCTCGACTTGCGAACATTCGACTTACGAACTTTTAGAGATATGAACAAACCTGTCCTTATGTCCAGTTGAAGCTGTTCGGACCGAGAGTCGTAAGTTCAACTGCCGCGCAATAGATGGCGGTGACGGAATCTACATCTGCAGAACGTGAAGAACCAGTGGCATCTACATCTACAGAACGTGAAGAACCAGTGGCATCTATATCTACAGAACGTGAAGAACCAGTGGCATCTACATCTGCAGAACGTGAAGAATCAGTGGCATCTACATCTGCAGAACGTGAAGAACCATTGGCATCTACATCTTCAGAACGTGAAGAACCAGTGGCATCTACATCTGCAGAACGTGAAGAACCAGTGGCATCTACATCTACAGAACGTGAAGAACCAGTGGCATCTACAGAACGTGAAGAACCAGTGGCATCTACATCTACAGAACGTGAAGAACCAGTGGCATCTACATCTGCAGAACGTGAAGAACCAGTGGCATCTACATCTGCAGAACGTGAAGAACCAGTGGCATCTACATCTACAGGAGATTATTACACAACTTTTAAAGCCATTCCCCGTGTTTAGTGTACATGCCGTACAACGTGTTTGGAATCGACAGGAGTAATGTTGGACTTACGAACAACTTGACTTATGAACAGACCTCTGTCACCGAACTCGTTCGTAAGTAGAGGAGTACCTGGATATAGAGTGGGAGTGATGGATGCATCCGAGGTCACGTCCACCGATGAGATGGAGCGATGAAATCAGCTCGCGTGCCAACATTCGGTGGATTGTGACAAAGCATGATGGTGGCAGGTGGCTTCGGGAGGCCTTCATCCAGCAGTGGATTGAAAATGACTGATGATTACGATGAAAGTGACTTCAATCGCCCACATAGATCGTCTTTACAACTGAGCTGCAGTGTGCTGCGGAGTACATTTGTAAACGGAAGACGAAAGAACTCGGTTAGATTTCAGCGCGTCTCATTGGGACGTAACTCCGCATGAAGAGCCGAGTTAGGAAGGGCCTGCCGCATGTCTTCGGGTTATTTTCAGTTAATTCGAGCGCATTACCATGAGTGGAAATACATCACGCAATACACATTATGAAAATTTCCTCTCCCAAACCAAACATGGCACTAATGTGCTGCAGGCAAGAAGACTACCCAAAATAAGTAACTATAATCTTTCACAATTACCCGAGTTATTTTACGTTTAACTATTTTTTTTTGTCTCGCCTGCAGTGCTTATTATAAAATTTCGAGGCACTGCAGAAGAGGATGTAATTATGGTTATATGCGGTGTTACTTTATTAAGACGTGTGCTTTATGTGTTTTATTATCATAATTATCGCCATGAATATAATTAAAAACATTACCTCAAGGGCCAAATGCACTCTTCATTGGATTTCCTGCACA
>NW_024706103.1:0-15073 GCF_018977255.1 Callorhinchus milii | reverse complement strand
TAAATAAAAAAAAAACATGATAAAGAAAATGTTTATTTTTTTTATTATTAAATAAAAATAATAATTATAAAACAATGACTTTATTGTTTAAATTTTATTATTTTATTATTTCCATAAAAATAAAACATAATAAAGTAAATGTTATTTTTATTATTCTATTATTAAATAATAAAATAATAAAAATAAAACAATTACTTTTTGTTTTATTTTTATTATTTTTATTATTTCCATAAAAATATAACATAATAAAGTAAATGTTATTTTTATTATTTATTATTAAATAATAAAACAATAAAAATAAAACAATTACTTTATTGTTATTTTTATTATTTTATTATTTCCATTCTACGTGACTTTACCGAAAGAACCAAGAAGATGAATCCCTGCAGTCACGAAAGAAGCTTTAAATCGAAATGACCACCGCGTTACAGGAGAACAACAGATCGTGAACGCGCTTCGACGATTCGTGGCAACGGCAACACAAAGCGCCACGCGCAGTCTCTTGCGACCAGCGGTGTCTGTGATGAAGGTTTTTGTTGTCTCGTCGCTGCTGCTGCTGCTGGGTTAGATGGCGTTGGATCACAATCCTGGCACATCGCCCGATGAAACCGGTCGCCGTTGTTTGTAATCACCGGCGAAACGTCACCGGCACTCGAATTGTAAATGCTGTTGTGGGTTCACTCTCCCCGACACACAAGCGCTGTGTGTGCTGAAGTTGGTAACCAATTGGCACGTTTCGTTTACGTGACAAACCCTGACTGATTGGCCGTGTCAGGCGATGGTGGTGGGTGGTGGTGGGTTAACGACACAATGTTGATATTTACGAGATCTCTAACCCAACAACAACAACAACAAAACCAAACCTCTGTCACGGAAAAGTGTCACCACAGAGTAAGTCGCTCCGACCTCCTGGAGATACCGGTGAAACAGGCTAAAAATTAACCCGTAAAAACAAAGTTTTTCACTATAAATCCTTTATATGCGTGGCGGCTAGAGTCCTCTCGTCCTCTGGCTTGAGATGGCTGCCACCTATGGGTCAGATGATTGCCTGCCACCATTAAGCAATTGGTAATTAAATATAAAAAAAAAATTCCTAAAAAGTGTAAAATTTGGAAAAAAATTTCACGAAAATAAATTGTCACGCACAACGAGTCTGTGTGCAAAATGTCAGCTCGATTGGATCACGGGAAGTGGGTTAAAAACGACCGAAAGATTTGCACGGTCGTAAGCGCGCAAGCAAGCAAGCAAGTGAACTTAATATAAAGGATTTTTAAAAAAACCCTGCCCCGATTAAACCCGGGTATAGTTTGGCCCAGGCCAGAGTATACCCGGGGGATAAAGTGTCCTAGGCTAAACTATACCCGGGGGTTTAAACTAGACTGGTCCAGACCATACCCCCTCTCCAGGGCAGAATATGCCCCATGTGAAAGTTCAAAGGCAATTATCCACACAGAGAACAGCCGACAACGAACTTCAATCGACATCTAAAAAGCGTATAAATGGAAGTAAGAATCTCAATTTGATCAATTTAAGCATTTTTAGGGTTAGGGTTATTATTAAAGTTTTTCTGGTTGAAGCAATCAAAGTCTATGTAAAATTTCGATTTAAAGCTTTCGTGACTGCAGGGATTCATCTTATTGGTTCTTTCGGTAAAGTCACGTAGAAGGTAAATAATAAAATAATGAAAATAAAACGTAATGAAAAAATATAATAATATAATATTTTATATTATAATAATAAAATAATAGAATATATTACTATAATAAAGTAATATAAATAATAATATAACCAAATAACATAAAATAATATTAGAATATAATTTATTATGTTTTATTT
Source organism: Callorhinchus milii (assembly GCF_018977255.1). Classification (NCBI taxonomy): domain Eukaryota; kingdom Metazoa; phylum Chordata; class Chondrichthyes; order Chimaeriformes; family Callorhinchidae; genus Callorhinchus; species Callorhinchus milii. The sequence goes on along the minus strand of NW_024706103.1, from coordinate 13,237 downwards.
TTATTATTTTATTATTTCCCTTCTACGTGACTTTACCAAAAGAACCAAGAATATAGTAGATTTAGTTTTACTTCACTTTACTTTTCCAGGTAAGGCCCCCACTGAGCTGTGTAGTAGCGACCTGGCTATCACAAATGACAGCAGCGCACCGAAGTGGCTCATCACGTGACATTCACAGCAGCCAAATACTCTGAACGCATGTTGAGATGTTAACTACCTCTCCTGGTATACAGGAGATCGTTGGTTCGATTCCGACCCTGACGCCTGCTGTATATTTTGAGTTTGCGCGTCTCTCTCTCTCCCCGTGGTCGTGTGGATTTTTCTCCAGGTCCTCCGGTTTTCCCTCGACATTTAGAATCGAGATCACGCAGTCAGAGTATTTGGCCGCTATAAATGTCCACACAATGATAAGCCACTTCGTTGAGCTTTCATTCGTGATGGCCAGGTGGTCACGTCTGATAAAAGAGCTACTACGTATCCAGTTGGACCTTATTTGGTAAAATCCCAAGAAAATTTTTGTTAGTTTAAGTATGTACATATATAATTGTAAACAGAATCACAAACTAACGCTCAACTTTCTTAAACGTGTAAGAGTCAACGCGCGCCACCACCGTGCGACATCACGCGAGCAACCGGGACGACGCAGAGAATCTCTCAACCCTTTCCCGCGTCCGAGACGTCTGCAGAGTTCCAGGGTCGGTGGGTGTCACGTCACGGGTGGGTCACCGTTCACGGGGTGGGTGTCACCGTTCACGGGGTGGGTGTCACCGTTCACGGGGTGGGTGTCACCGTTCACGGGGTGGGTGTCACCGTTCACCGCAGAATCCCGCGAATCGAGCGCGCGGCTCGCCCTCGTTAATTCATTTAGAAGGCGCAGCAGTGGCAGCAGCAGCACTGCTGTTGTTGTTATAAAGACGTCGTTGCTCACCGCAGAGAAGCGTAGCGACACGACCGCCGCCACTCTGCGCTAGCCGGCGCCAAAACTGTGCCACACTCCCTGCCCCGCGTGGCCCTGTGGGAGCCTCGGTACCGATAAAGTTACTTTAGTTTTTACTGCGTTTTGTTGTTCCCACGACGACGACGTTCACGCACGACGCGCGGCGTCGTCGCGACGGCAAAGGGTGAAGTTCACGCTGGGGACATTTTCAACGGGGGAGGCAGCAACAACACGCAGGGTGATCCAAGTGCAGATGCCCCACTCATACCTACACCCCCCCCTCCCAACGCCCTCTCGGAATATTTTTTCATACCGCAGGAATCCGATGAGCTATGAAGCTCTTCTTCGCAGATCTCCAGCCATTCCACAGATGTCCTCTCCTAGCAACACCCCCCCCACCTCCTCCTCGGAGCTTTCCTCTCAGCAGCAAAGTGAATATCGCGCGAGCGATGGCTCGGGGCTACGGGACTGAGTCAGAGGTCGCAAACGGGTTTTGATTCCTTACCCGTACCCGGCCGCACCAGCGTCGTAAACAGGTACCCGTACCCGGTATCGGGTACCTGATTGCGACCTCTGAGGTGAAGCCATGTTGCAGGCGCGGGTGGGTTGATTCTAGGAACTTGAATTGTGAGAAGAGACAAGACGTTGGGAAATGAGTGACAGTTACTCACCAATGACTCACGGTCTACCCGTACCCGGCCGCACCAGGGTCGCAAACTGCTACCCGTACCCGGCCGGGTATCGGGTACCCGGTTGCGACCTCTGGACTGAGTGTTCGGAGATTTGTGAGCAGATGCCACCTTCGTCATCGGCCGCGGTTCAGTCTACCGCTGGATGGGTACGTACTGTACGTACTGTACGTACGTCGCACGGGGCAGGGCTACGAGACGGCACGCGGTGCGCATGGAGACCGGCGGGAGACGTGCAGACTGGGGTGTCTGTAGGTGGATCGCCCTGCGGTGCCCCCCTCGAGGGTAACAACAGTGCAGCTCTGCACGGGGGACTCTGCACACTCACACACACAGGGACCCCCAGGTGATGGGGGTGGGGGGGACGTGCAGTGGTTGGGACCTAGAACTCCGCACTTGCAATCGAGGGGTGGCCGGGTCGGTTTAATCTCCCACCCCCCACAGAGTGTGAGGCAGGTGTAGGAGGATCCGTAGGTTTCCGTGTTCACATTCAAAATCAGTTTCAAGAGTGGCACAGCCTCGGCTAATCACGTGGCCTGTTGTTTAAAACTAATTCACAGCTCGGCGCTGTGCGCGTTTTGCTCAGGATGGATGACTTTTCTGTTTCCACGGGAATGAGAAAATGCATTCTGGCCGGTGTGTGTTCTCTGGTGCCGGCGAAGAGTTGATAGATGTGCAAACGCCTTCTCACACATGGTGCACTTGAACGGCTTCTCTCCCGTGTGTGTTCTCTGGTGGCTGTGAAGAGTTGATAGCCGTGCAAACGCCTTCTCACACACCGTGCACTTGAACGGCTTCTCTCCCGTGTGTGTTCTCTGGTGGCTGTGAAGAGTTGATAGCCGTGCAAACGCCTTCTCACACACGGTGCACTTGAACGGCTTCTCTCCCGTGTGTGTTCTCTGGTGTATCTTCAAGTGATTCTTCCTGTCTGTGCTGTATGGACATTGGTCACACTGATGACTTTTGTTACTGGGCTTAGTGGGGTGTCTCCTCTGCACGTGATGCTGTAGACTAGAGCGGCAGATGAACTGACGGTCGCAGACAGGACACGGCAGCCTTGTGACCTCCACACCCACTCCACCTGCGTCATCCAGAGGAACAAGACACACGCGCACACACCAACATCTAGACATGAACACTCTTGCACACGTGTGTGTATATACAAAGGTAAAGTACCCACCAGCCATATCAGACTGTTGGGCAAGTGCTGTTTGCGAGTACCTATGAAGGCCGGCATGGCACACGAGGGAGTAGTTGGCCAACACCAGGCCCGGCCGCCTTTGTCTCTCCAGTGGCGATGTTTCCACGTTTAAACTAGCTACTCATTTGAGGCTGAGTCAACCTAGGCGAGGCCTAAATATTCACCACTGACGTTGGCCGCGAGTGGGAATCGAACTCAGGTGGCCGGGTTCATAGTGCAGTGGGCTCCATTTATATACACACAAAGACAAAGAACCCCCGTATAGCCTGTATATGCTTTTGGAACAAGTGCTGTTATCGGGCACCTATGAAAGACAGCACGGCACACGAGTGGGAGGGTGGCCAGCACCACACATGGCCGCCTTTGTCTCCCCAGTGGCGATGTTTACTACTACACACCACACCAGTTACTCACTTGCACCTTATCAGTGTGGGTGTTGCCATCATCTCGGTGGCTATCATCTCTAGGGAGTGGTGGCTATCATCTCTGGTGAGTGGTGGCTATCATCTCTGGTGAGTGGTGGCTATTATCTCTGGTGAGTGGTGGCTATCATCTCTGGTGAGTGGTGGCTATTCATCTCTGGTGAGTGGTGGCTATCATCTCTGGTGAGTGGTGGCTATCATCTCTGGTGAGTGGTGGCTATCATCTCTGGTGAGTGGTGGCTATCATCTCTGGTGAGCGGTGGCTATCATCTCTGGTGAGTGGTGGCTATCATCTCTGGTGAGTGGTGGCTATCATCTCTGGTGAGTGGTGGCTATCATCTCTGGTGAGTGGTGGCTATCATCTCTGGTGAGTGTGCTATCATCTCTGGTGAGTGGTGGCTATCATCTCTGGTGAGTGGTGGCTATCATCTCTGGTGAGTGGTGCTATCATTTCTGGTGAGTGGTGGCTATCATCTCTGGTGAGTGGTGGCTATCATCTCTGGTGAGTGGTGGCTATCATCTCTGGTGAGTGGTGGCTATCATCTCTGGTGAGTGGTGGCTATCATCTCTGGTGAGTGGTGGCTATCATCTCTGGTGAGTGTGGCTATCATCTCTGGTGAGTGGTGGCTATCATCTCTGGTGAGTGGTGGCTATCATCTCTGGTGAGTGGTGGCTATCATCTGTGAGTGGTGGCTATCATCTCTGGTGAGTGGTGGCTATCATCTCTGTTGAGTGGTGGCTATCATCTCTGGTGAGTGGTGGCTATCATCTCTGGTGAGTGGTGGCTATCATCTCTGGTGAGTGGTGGCTATCATCTCTGGTGAGTGGTGGCTATCATCTCTGGTGAGTGGTGGCTATCATCTCTGGTGAGTGGTGTCTATCATCTCTGGTGAGGGCTATCATCTCTGGTGAGTGGTGGCTATCATCTCTGGTGAGTGGTGGCTATCATCTCTGGTGAGTGGTGGCTATCATCTCTGGTGAGTGGTGGCTATCATCTCTGGTGAGTGTTGGGATTATTTCTGGTGAGTGGTGGCTATCATCTCTGGTAGTGGTGGCTATCATCTCTGGTGAGTGGTGGCTATCATCTCTGGTGAGTGGTGGCTATCATCTCTGGTGAGTGGTGGCTATCATATCTGGTGTGGTGGCTATCATCTCTGGTGAGTGGTGGCTATCATCTCTGGTGAGTGGTGGCTATCATCTCTGGTGAGTGGTGGCTATCATCTGGGATGGGCTATCGTCTCTGGTGAGTGGTGGCTATCATCTCTGGTGAGTGGTGGCTATCATCTCTGGTGAGTGGAGGCTATGATCTCTGGTGAATGTGGCTATCATCTCTGGTGAGTGTTGGCTATAGTCTGGTGAGCAGTGGCGAGTCTCTGGTGAGCGGTGCTCACAGTGTTCCTCGCTTGGTGGAGGATGCACGGGCTGCAGGTCTCTGGCGGTGGCCCTGGGAGCCATCTCGTTGCTGCTGCTGCTGCGGCGTCGCGAGGGCCCGGCCTCGCAGGCGATGCCCAGCTCCTGGGCGAACTCCTCGCCGTACCAGACCAGCAGCTCAGAGCCGGGCCCCACGGCACGGAACGTGCGGTAGTAAATCTGCCCCCGGTGCTGGAAGGCCACCAGGTTCTGCTCCTGCTCATTCCTCGCGCAGTTGACGAACCTGCGCGGGCAGACGCGGGGGCGGGGTGGGCGCCGTTAGCGAGCGCCTATTAAGGGCCGGCACTGGGCGCTACGTGGGGGTGGTGTGGCTGGAACCACGCTCCGTACCGGGTGCTCATTTGATGCCGAGTCGACCAAGGGGAGGCCCAGGGTTGGTCTCTGTGTGTAGTGGTTCTGGTCTCTTTAGTGGTTCTGGTCTCTGTGTGTGGTGGTTCTGGTCTCTGTGTGTAGTGGTTCTGGTCTCTGTGTGTAGTGGTTTTGGTCTCTGTGTGTGGTGGTTCTGGTCTCTGTGTGTAGTGGTTCTGGTCTCTGTGTGTGGTGGTTCTGGTCTCTGTGTGTGGTGGTTCTGGTCTCTGTGTGTGGTGGTTCTGGTCTCTGTGTGTGGTGGTTCTGGTCTCTGTGTGTGGTGGTTCTGGTCTCTGTGTGTGGTGGTTCTGGTCTCTGTGTGTGGTGGTTCTGGTCTCTGTGTGTGGTGGTTCTGGTCTCTGTGTGTGGTGGTTCTGGTCTCTGTGTGTGGTGGTTCTGGTCTCTGTGTGTGGTGGTTCTGGTCTCTGTGTGTAGTGGTTCTGGTCTCTGTGTGTAGTGGTTCTGGTCTCTGTGTGTGGTGGTTCTGGTCTCTGTGTGTAGTGGTTCTGGTTTCTGTGTGTAGTGGTTCTGGTCTCTGTGTGTGGTGGTTCTGGTCTCTGTGTGTGTGGTTCTGGTCTCTGTGTGTGGTTCTGGTTCTGTGTGTAGTGGTTCTGGTCTCTGTGTGTGGTGGTTCTGGTCTCTGTGTGTGGTGGTTCTGGTCTCTGTGTGTGGTGGTTCTGGTCTCTGTGTGTGGTGGTTCTGGTTTCTGTGTGTGGTGGTTCTGGTCTCTGTGTGTGTGGTTCTGGTCTCTGTGTGTGGTGGTTCTGGTTCTGTGTGTAGTGGTTCTGGTCTCTGTGTGTGGTGGTTCTGGTCTCTGTGTGTGGTGGTTCTGGTCTCTGTGTGTGGTGCTTCTGGTATCTGTGTGCAGTGGTTCTGGTTTCTGTGTGTAGTGGTTCTGGTCTCTGTGTGTGGTGGTTCTGGTCTCTGTGTGTGGTGGTTCTGGTCTCTGTGTGTAGTGGTTCTGGTCTCTGTGTGTGGTGGTTCTGGTCTCTGTGTGTAGTGGTTCTGGTTTCTGTGTGTAGTGGTTCTGGTCTCTGTGTGTGGTGGTTCTGGTCTCTGTGTGTGGTGGTTCTGGTCCTTGTGTGGTTGTTCTGGTCTCTGTGTGTGGTGGTTCTGGTCTCTGTGTGTGGTTCTGGTCTCTGTGTAGTGGTTCTGGTCTCTGTGTGTGGTGGTTCTGGTCTCTGTGTGTGGTGGTTCTGGTCTCTGTGTGTAGTGGTTCTGGTTTCTGTGTGTAGTGGTTCTGGTCTCTGTGTGTGGTGGTTCTGGTCTCTGTGTGTGGTGGTTCTGATCTCTGTGTTGTGGTCCTTAAGACAAAAATCACCTCATCCAGTTTGACTTAGATTCATCCTGAGCATCAACATATTCACGATCCTTTTTGTTTTTGTAAATCTGAAACACACACGCACACGAGCAGATCCACGGATAATTAACGTGAGTTGGACTGTAAGTTGAATTTCTTTCGTACCGTACGTAGCCAACCGTGCTGATCGGAGGTGCGGGAGAAGGACAACAAACTAAACACCAAAATCAGTTCTATAGAAATGCGTTTTCAACCTACAAGATTTAAAAGTGCATAGCTTCAGTGGCTTCCTAACATTGGAAGGAAGAACCTTCCAGACGGCCGCAGAAGTGCATCTGTAAGCGCCACGCCATGCGGTGACCACCGTCTTTGCTGTGTGTTACAAGTTGAAATTAGAATTACGTTAATTTTTGGGTCTCTCTGTGATTCTGGGGGTCTCTCTGAAATTCTTTGGGTGAGTCTCTAGGTCTCTGTACGAGTCTATGGGTTTCTGTGCGAGTCTCTGGGTCTCTGTGCAAGTCTCTATGGTCTCTGTGTGAGTCTGTGGGTCTCTCGGTGCGATTCTCTGGGTCTCTGTGCGAGTCTGTGGGTGACTGTGTGGGGCTCTGGGTCTCTGTGCGAATCTCTGGGTCTCTGTGTGAGACTGTGGGTCTCTCTGTGCGATTCTCTGAGCCTCTATGTGAGTATCTGGGTCTCTCTGTGCCAGTCTCTGGGTCTCTGTGTGAGTCTGTGGGTGACTGTGTGAAGCTATGGGTCTCTGTGCGAGTCTATGGGTCTCTGTGTGAATCTATGGGTCTCTGTGCGAGTCTATGGGTCTCTGTGTGAGTCTATGGGTTTCTGTGCGAGTCTATGGGTCTATGTGCGAGTCTATGTGTCTCTGTGTGAGTCTATGGGTATCTGTGAGCATGAACAGAGTTTGCGTGATGATGGTTTATGCTTCTTGACGAGATCAGCGGCGAGGTATCATGGTTTATTTGTGTGTAAGGAGTGCGTGAGGCAGAACCACTTGTCTGTGGTTCCTCCTCGCGCATTGAAGTTGTTCTGTCCTTGCGAGCGAGCGGCTACTGTGGGTTACAAGTTTAACTCGTAATTACGTTAATTTTTTGGGTCTCTCTGTGAGTCTGTGGGTCCCTCTGTGAGTCACTGAGTCTCTGTGCAAGTCTCTAAGGCTCTGTGCGAGTCTCTGGGTCTCTGTGTGAGACTGTGGGTCTCTGTGCGATTCTCTGGGTCTCTGTGCGAGTCTCTGTGCGAGTCTCTGGGTCTCTCTGTGAGTCTGTGGGTCTCTGTGCGATTCTCTGAGCCTATGTGTGAGTATCTGGGTCTCTCTGTGCGAGTCTCTGGGTCTCTGTGTGAGTCTGTGTGTCCCACTGTGAGTCTCTGGGTCTCTGTTCAAGTCTCTAGGTCTCTGTGCAAGTCTGTGGGTCTCTCTATGCGAGCCTCTGGGTCTCTGTGCAAAGTCTCTGGGTCTCTCTGTGCCAGTTTCTGGGTGACTGTGTGAGTCTGTGGGTGACTGTGTGAGGCTATGGGTTTCTCTGTATCTCCTTCACGAGCCTCCTCTCCACACACACGATGATGATGTAGGAATAGGAGGAGGCTGCAGCAGTGGCAGTGGCAGCAGCAGCAGCTCACCAGCCAGCAGTACTCGCTCATGGGGTTCTCCTCAGACACCTCTCCCTGGTAGGGCCCAAACATCACCCCCTTGGGCAGCTTCTTCCTGTTGCTCCACACCCCGAGGCCGGCGCCGGCGATGGAGGAGGCGCCGACGGTGAGGCCCTGGGGCAGGCTGAGCCGGGCCCTGTTGGCCACTCCCGGGGCCACGGCCGCGTCCGCGATGAACTCTGGCGGGCCGTGCACGGAGCACTCCCCCAGGTAGAAATCCCTGCACAGCTCGCAGACTGAGAGCCACAGCAGCAGCAGCGGGAGGAGGGTGAACCGCAGTAGCAACAGCAGCAGCAGCAGTGGCACTGTGAGAGGGTGAGAGGGTGAGGAGCGCTCCAGACAGATGCCTCCCTCCCTCCCTCTCTGCATGGGGAACTTCTTTAGCTCGCTCATCGGAGATGTAAACCCTGTCACCTTCCCTGCATCCCTCCCTGCATCCCTGAGTGAGGGAGCAAAAGAGAGAGAGGTAAGTGAGAGTGTGAGAAAGGGAGCGTGTGAGAGGGAGGGAAAGGGGGAGAGAGTGAGAGGGAGCAAGTGGAATATATCGAGTGAGAGTGCGGGAGCAATAGAGAGAGATGGGTGAGAGTGTGACAAACTGATGGGTGAGAGTGTGACATTCTAGATTTGAAGCTTTCGTGACTGCAAGGATTCATACTCTTAGTTCTTTCGGTAAAGTCACGTAGGTAAAAAATGAAATTAAAATTAATAAAATAAATAATAAAATAATGCACCAAATCTGGCTGTGACGGTCCCACCTGATGACGGAGACTTGTGTTGCCTCCGAAACGTCGTGATTTTTATTTTTTTATTTTTATAAATTTTTATTTCATTTTTTACTTACGTGACTTTACCGAAAGAACTAAGAGTATGAGAGTGTGACAAACTGACATTGTGAGAAAGTGAGAGAGAGGTAGGGGGAGCAGGGGTCTCACAGAAGAAGTCGTCGTCCTGGGGCTCCTCCACCTCTGTGTAGACTTTCCTCTCGCGCGGGCGCAGGCCGTAGCGAGAGCGAGCGCTGCGCGACACCGCCACAGCCTGGGCGGAGGCCGGCGGCACGGAGGAGCCTGCAGGCAAACACGGCGAGATGTTGACTACCTCTCCTGGTATACGGGAGGTCGCAGATTCCATCCCGACCCTGACGAAGCCTGCTGTATATTTGGAGTCTTCGTGTCTCTCTCTCCTCTGTGGCGAGATGTTAACTCCCTCGCCTGGAATACAGGAGGTCGTGGGTGCGATCCCGACCCTGACGACCCACGCTGTATATTTGGAGTTTGCGTGTTGAACCTCCCCGTGGTTGCGTGGATTTTTCTCCGGGTCCTCCGGTTTTTCCCCTCGACATTTAGAATCAACGTCACGTGTTGAGAGTATTTGGCTGCTGTAAATGTCCACGTAATGATGATGATGACAAGTCACTTCGTTGAGCTCTCATTTGTGATAGCCAGGTCGCTTCTGAAAAACAGTTACACAGCTCAGTGCGGCTTACCCTGGTAAAATAAACATCGTTTAGTTCATAGGCTGCATCAGTACCAGCAGCAGCCCTGACAGGAGCACATGTAGCAGTAGCATCAACAGCAGTGGCGACTTCCATCAGCAGCAACAGAAGATTGCGGAGTTCCGGTGAGAATAGAGGGGAGTGTGGAGTTCCGTGAGAATAGAGGGGAGTGTGGAGTTCCGGTGAGAATAGAGGGGAGTGTGGAGTTCCGGAGAATAGAGGGGAGTGTGGAGTTCCGGTGAGAATAGAGGGAGTGTGGAGTTCCGGTGAGAATAGAGGGGAGTGTGGAGTTCCGGTGGGAATAGAGGGGAGTGTGGAGTTCCGGTGAGAATAGAGGGGAGTGTGGAGTTCCGGTGAGAATAGAGGGGAGTGTGGAGTTCCGGTGAGAATAGAGGGGAGTGTGGAGTTCCGGTGGGAATAGAGGGGAGTGTGGAGTTCCGGTGAGAATAGAGGGGAGTGTGGAGTTCCGGTGAGAATAGAGGGGAGTGTGGAGTTCCGGTGAGAATAGAGGGGAGTGTGGAGTTCCGGTGAGAATAGAGGGGAGTGTGGAGTTGCGGTGGGAATAGAAATCACCGCTGCAGGCTACGCACCTCCACGTATCCTCTGGAGCGCCACCCTCAGGGCCTCCTTGCAGGCGGTGGCTCTGCGCTCCAGCCTGAACATCGCCATCCTGGCCTTGTGCACCTCCCTCAGCTCAAATCCCCTGAACTCCTCCTCCTGCTGCTCCTCCTCCTCCACGCCCTGCAAGATGCTCCACACGTACTCCAGGGCTTCCGCTTTAGTCTGAGCGGAGGGGGCGGTGGGGTGAGGGGGCGGAGGGGGTGTGGGGGGCGGAGTTGGTGCGGTGACCAGCGGTGGCTAGGAGATGTTAACTCCCTCGCCTGGTACGCAGGAGGTCGCGGGTTCGATCTCGAGCCTGACACCTCATCGGATTCCTCCAGTACAATACATATTCTAATTCTGATATTCTGATTCTGTAAATCTGATTCCATACATCAAGCAGAACCATGCCGTCATGCTGAACCTCGGTGGGTATGGCAGGCCAAGCCTCTTCACAACTAAACTAATTAATAAACTAATAATAATAATAAGCCCAAACGTTGTACCAGAGTGCCATGCAGGGGGGCATGGTGGCTAGGAGATGTTAACAACCTCTCCTTGTACGCAGGAGGTCATGGGTTCGATCCTGACCCTGACGCCTGCTGCTGTATATTTGGAGTCTTCGTCTTTTTTTTCTCTCTCCCCGTGGTGAGGCGAGTTAGGGGAGGCACAGCCTCACCTGTTATACTCCAATGGAAATAGCTGTTACGAAAAGTACAAAGTAAAAAGTTAACCCATAAAAACAAAGTTTTTCACTATAAATCCTTTATATGCATGGCGGCTAGAGTCCTCTCGTCCTCTGGTTTGAGATGGCTGCCACCTATGGGTCAGATGATTGCCTGCCACCATTAAGCAATTGGTAATTAAATATAAAAAAAAATTCCTAAAAAGTGTAAAGTTATGGAAAAAAATTTCACGAAAATAAATTGTCACGCGCAACGAGTCTGTGTGCAAAATGTCAGCTCGATTGGATCACGGGAAGTGGGTTAAAAAACGACCGAAAGATTTGCACGGTCGTAAGCGCGCAAGCAAGCAAGCAAGTGAACTTAATATAAAGGATTAAAAAATTTAGATTTTCCACTGATCTGTGTTACGTCATTTCTGTACGATTCCAATCATTTTGATAGTCAAAATCGCCAAATTTGCGGCGCTCCGCTGCAAATACAGGGAGACGAGAGGTGAGGCAGCGACAAGCTCAGCCTCCCTCTGATTGCGCAACCCCTCAGAAACTGGATGGAGCGCGGGCAATAAGCGCGTGCCTGTTACTATCTCTCTGTAATGATTGGAATTATACAGAAATTACATTTATAACACAAATCAGTGGAACATTTTTTTCACTTTCGTAAGGGGCCGTCCATAAATGACGTCACGCACCTGGGGGGGGGGGTCAGACATTTGTGACGATGTGTGACGAGGGGGGGGGGTTGAGAAATGTGACGTCACATCAAAATGCGCAACTTTAAATAAATATAGACAACACGTTCTACTTAATTAAATAGACTTTTAATAAATGTTTTCTCCTACAACATCAGAGTGCAGCGCCACATTAAATACGCACTACAATGACAATAGTTTAAAGCGATTTGAAGCATGTTTTATTTTTTTGGGGGGGGGGGCAGAGCTTTGTGACGTCATATTTGAGGGGGGGTCTGACTTTTTGTGACGCCGTGTGACGAGGGGGGGGGGGTCAAAAATCGTCCAAAATCGCGTGACGTCATTTATGGACGGCCCCTAACAGCTATTTTCATTGGAGTATATGACAGGTGAGGCTCTGCCTCGCCTGCCTCCCCTGACTGCACGTCCCTGGTATAGCAGTGTCTAGTAGTATGTATGTACGTTGGATTTCTTTGTCACCGTACGTAGCCAACCTCGCTAATGGGAGGTGCGGGGGAAAGGACAACAAACTAAAGACAACAGCAGCAGCAGCTGTAACGAGAGGAGTGCCGTGCGCTGTGCACAGAGACCTTGCGCTTGCTGGGAGCTGCCCTCGCGTGAGACTCTCCCACGGTGGCCCAGCGTGAAGCAGCCCCCTTGCCTCCTCCTGCGTGAACACACGCACACCCACCGTGAACACACGCACGCACGTGAACACACGTGAACACCGCACACACGTGAACACACGCACACACGTGAACACACGCACACACGTGAACACACGCACGCACGTGAACACAAGCAGCACGTGAACACACACACGTGAACACACGTGTGAACACACGGACACGCATGAACATATGCAAGGACAAAGCTCCCCCGTATAGCCTTAACAGACTGTAGGGGCAAGTGCTGTTAGTGAGCACCTATGAAGGCCAGAACGGTACACGAGGGGGTGGGTGGCCAGCACCACGCCCGACCGTCTTTGTCTCCCCAGTGGTGATGTTTACACACCGCACCAGGTACTCAGTTGAGGCTGAGCCGACATAGGGGAGGCCAGGACCGGTTCAAATAATCGTCACTGGTGTTGACCGTGAGCGGGAATCGAACTCGGGTCGCCGGGTTCATAGCGCAGCGCGCTAACCGCTACACTACCGCTCCCCATATGCACACGCGTTAACACACGCACACACGTGTGAACACACGGAAATGCATTAACACACACACACACACGTGTGAACACACCCACACGCGTATTTACGCATGCAAACATTTACTCACTCACATATTTACCAAAAAGTCAATGATCTCCCCTGTGCCGCCTTAACAGACTGTTGTCACAGGACAGAACCAGGTGCCATGCCATGGGTTGACTGTTGTGCCAGGCTAGGTGCAGGTCACGAGACGGACCCTGCAGGTGCCATAGGTTTACTGAGATGACTGCCAGATGCACCACCTGTGCCCGCGACGTGCCAACTCGGTCCACAATTAAAAAGATGCCCCGTGTAGCCTTCACAGACTGTTGCGGTCAAGTGCTGTCAGCAAGCAGCATCTACGAAGGCCAGCACGGCACACGGGGGGATGGGCAGCTAGCAACACGCCCGACCGTCTTTGTCTCCCCGGTTGTGATGTTTACTACACACCACTGCACCGGGTACTCATTTTGACGCTGAGTCAACCTAGGGGAGGCTCAGGACCGGTTCGATCGTCGTCACTGGTGTTGGCCGTGAGCGGGCATTTAACTTGGTTCCGCTGGTGATTACAACCAGCTTCATCAAGCGAGT